>NW_007247340.1:292214-333706 GCF_000164805.1 Carlito syrichta
TTTGAGTTGGAGTCTCACTCTGTCGCCCAGACTGGAGTGCAGTGGCCGCTCCCGGCCACCGCAGCCTTGACCTGCTGGGCTCCAGCGATCCTTCCGCCTCAGCCTTCCGAGTAGCCGGAATTACAGGCATGCACTACCATGCCCGGCTGATTTTTTTTTATTTATTGTAGAGATGAGGTCTCGTTGCCCAGGTGGGTCTCGAACCCGCGGGCTCAGGCAATTCACTCATCTCAGCCTCCCAAAGACGCGGGATTACAGGCTGAGCCACCGAGCCCGGCTTATATTTAATAGATGTAGCAAAGATGAGCCTTGGCTGGCCCCTTGACCCAATCCTCCTCTGAATAAGTGCCTCTGTACTCTCCTGCAGAGAGTCATATTCTCAGGAGGAGAAAGAGCATGGGAGGAGGGAGAGTGATGACGTGTGGCATTCCTTTTCCAGCTAATTGATGTCTAGAAAAGACAATGATTGTGTTCTGTACCAGATGCTCTGGTAATGTGAGCAACAACAACATGAAGTTAACTGCAACAACACAGCAGCTGAGCAAAGGCTTGATGGATTCAGAAGGGCAGGTTGTTTGCATGAAGAAAATCCCACAGGATGGTCACTATCCCAGCCTGAAAAATGTCTTTGTCAGAATTTTCAGTAAGAGGAAGTGTTATTCATCTTAGATTTGGTGCTTTCCTAAAGAATATTTTACCAAGATTCTCAATGTAAATAATACCATAAAGTCATGCATTCAGCCAAATTCTTAGCAGTGATGAACAGAAAATAGAAAGAACATTCTTATTCCTCAAAGTAGACTCTATGAGTTCATGAAGTTGTGAAATTGCAGGAAATGACAGCACATCACAATAAATGAAATCTATTTATCAAGAACCTGTGTGTGGTGCTGTGCCGGGTGATATGCCAAGTGAGTTGGGTAAGATCTGTTCTCTGCCCTGTAGATATTTGTGACTCAACACAGAGGACCCTGGCACAGGCAAACACAAAGGGCTGACAAAGGGTGGACATTTCCACGGCACAGAAAGAAGGAACATTATCTGGGGTGAGATCAGAAATTCATCCTGCTCTGCAGCCTGTATCTCTTGGGGATGCCAAGTTCGGCCTTAGGGAGACTCTGACTGACCTTTTAGAGGCTGACTTCAAGAGGCTGAAGACTTATCTACCTCAACTCACCCTAATTTTCTGTTTTATGCTATTGTCTGTGTGACTCTGGAGACTTCCTGGTTGTTTTAAAATATTTTTAAATGTGTTTGGTCTGTTAGAATGCAGAAGTTTTGTTTGCAGATTTTGAGGTTTATAATTCATGTTATACTTACTTTTATTTATCTCAATCCTATCTACTTCCAGTTTAATTAAGTAACTCTCCATTTAAGAAATCGCAATATTACAAATTAGGTTTGTGTTTCAAGTTCAGTGGTTAAGCTCACATTCCCTGAAATCTGAATGCTTGCATTTTAATCTTGGCTTTGCTACTTACTAGCTGTGTGATATGGGACCAATTATTGGACTTCTTAATGTACCTCATTGGGATATCAATAGTGCTGATGAAAAGAGATTTTTGCAGAGATGAAATGACTTAATATATGTTAAGTGCTTAGAACATTAAAAAGGAATCATTCATTATATATACTTTACAGTTATACTGACTAGTAATAGTTTACTTAAGTTTTCATTTTTACAGCCTTTAAAAATTTTACACTTTTTTCTTTACATGATAGAATTTTATTTATCATAATAATGATAAAAATTACATGTGATACGCATTTATATAAATAAACATATATCTATCCACTTCTAACCCATTAAGACTTTCTTTTTTTAATTTAATTTTTTAATTATAGAGCCCATTAAGACTTTCTTAAGGCACAATGACTAGAACTAATTTTAATACTCGTTATAGGTACGCTACAATTTTTTTGAAGGCTAGAATGCCTTCTCCTATCATATTTAAAATATTTCTTTTGATGAAGCCTAGTATTTTCATCTGCAGCAGCCCTTTGGCAGATATCTTCAGGAATAGTTCTATAATGTTCTTAGATCTTTTTTTGCACTGTACTTCAGAGTCCATTATCATAAATATATACTCTATATACAAGGGGGGGACCCCTGAAAAAAGCCACAAGTGTTTTTATTCTTACATATTTAAACTTCAGTCACCTTTGAAGTGCTCTCCATTTGGTGCAATACACCTATCGAGATGCTTTTTCACTGCTTGAAATAGTTTTTGAACTCATCCATTTTGATGCCTTTTAGTGTTTCTCCATTTTTTGTTTCACCTCTTCCACATCCGCAAAGTTTCCTTTTGAGGATTTTTTTTTTTCATCTGGGGAAACCAAGAAAAGTCACTTGGAGAGAGATCAGGTGAATAGGGAGGGTGGGGCACGGGGGTCATGCTGTTTCAGGTCAAAAACTGCCGAACACTCATCATGGTGTGGGCAGGTGCACTCATAAACCATCCATCATGAAATGGGCAAACACGTTGAAAGAATGTCCACACACACACACACACACACACACACACACACACACACACACACACACACAATTCACTGAAACCAAATGCAGCCTCTCACAACAACGCTAGCTGGTACACTGATGCTGGTGAATTCCTAGAAAACTCACTTAATTGGGGAAGACTGTACTACAAGGGGTCAGTCCTCCAAAAGATAATACCAGTTATTTTTGACTCTCCCTCGTACATGTATATTTAAAACTATTCCATGTCTTTTCTTACCTTCAAAAGATATTTGTTGTTCTTCTGCTCACCCACAAAGTCTTAAGAATTACTTTTGTTCTGTCTACCTAGGTGAATATATTTTAGCTGCAGATCTTAATTTCTTTGAAAAATATGGGGATTTTTTTTTCATGTATGGTAATACTAAGCAAAACCGTACTAGTACCCCAGAGGGTTGACCAAACTTTTTGCTTCCTTTATTACTTTAGCTTATTTTATTATTTAGCTTTACATTATAAAAATCACATGGTGTTATATCTTTCTAAAATAATTTTTGAAACTGGTTAGGTCTATTTTTTCTTGTATAGAATTTTCTAGTGTATATTTTGCATCACCTTGCCCTGGAAGGGAGATTTGTGTATAGACTTGGTGCTTCTGTTGTCAATTTCCCAACCTCGAAGCGAGATCCTTAAGGAGGGAGTGACATCACTTCCATTTGGACACTTCCTTCACGAGGAAACTCTTAAGAATATAGTTGCTTTGTAATTCTTGGTCATATGTGAATATTTCACCTACTCTGTCAAGTTGAATGTTAATTATTTTATTGCAAAAGCAGTGAAAAAGTTGAAAAATTGGTGATATTGAATAGTTGGTGGAACTAGAAGTTATCTGGGTTGACCCTGATGTTTGCTGTCTCCTCTCTTCACCACTGTGCTTGGGATGAGAAACTCAACACTTTCCCAAATAATCCATCCCATTTGGGGCCCATTATATTAAGTAAAATTCAGATTCTCTGCAAATTCTGAGGAATTTATCTTCTGTGCTTTGTTTCATCTCAAAGGATATAGATGCTATTAAACTCTCACTTGAAATGTGAAGTTTTTTTGAAACTTGAATTTCTTTTTGCCTTTTATACAAAACTGTTGAGCATTTAATATTCTTCCAAAGGGAAACTCTTTAGTTTTCAAAATTTTGTTATCTATAAAGTTTGTAAATAGTGTGAAGTAAAAGAAGAGTTTCAAACCTCACAGATTTGGATTCTGCTGCTTTCTATGTGTGAAGCCGGGTGAGTTGCTGCATCTGTCAGATCCTCAGTTATCTCATCTGAAAAATGGTACTAGCACCTTCTTCATTTATATGACACATACACATAAACTTTTTAATAATGTATTATAATTACATTCTATGGGACGATTCATTTTTATGTCTTCTAGAGGATCTAGACTGATGACTGGCCTATTCCAGGTATTCATTAAGTACTTATTGAATATATTAATAAATTTAATACAAAGCAGAGTAATCCCAGTAAGTCACTTGTCAGCAAGGGTATGAATGTATTATATTGATTCTCTTTAATTCATATTTTTGATATATTTCAAAATGTGTCTTGTCCTACTCAGTATTGACACATTACATTTTACTAGAAACAATTATTAAATAAGTTACATTGAAAATGAGCCATTAAGACATTACTTAGAGTAAGATCAAGACACAACCTTTTGTGAAAACATTTATGTAGCAAAAATCTAAAGGTTGAGGGAAAACAAAGGATTTTTAATCTTTTTTTAGTTTTTTTAGTTAACATTTTATTTTAGCTTCTGTACCTTTAAATTTTTGTAATTAGGATTATTACATTTGTAATAAAGAACAAATCACAACAAAAATATCCAGAGGTTCTATCTTTTCAAATACACAGGTAAAGACCTGTTTTTTAGGATAGGTAGGAATGTGGGCAGTGTCTCTGTAAAAAAAAATCCTATTTCCTACACATTTGGAAATGGCAATCTTTTGGATCCTTGTTTATGGTTTCAGGGACTCTTTTATTTTAATGTAAGTTCAAAGTGACTTTGGCGAAACAGTTTGGTTGAAGAAATGAATCACTTGCTGGACCAGGAAGAACCATTTCAAGTTTTCAAAAAGCTGTAAGTGACGCTTATATATGAAGGGTTGATGAACCAGATAACTAAAAAAGGACAATACTTTGGGCAGGGTCTTCAGAAAAATGTGTAATATATTAGGGTCTACAGTTAAATATCAGGACTATAGAAAGCATACATTGTGTAAGTTTCATTATTTTTAATGTCTTTGAATTGTATTTTCTTTCATATTGTTCTTTAGTGTTCAGGAAATTCTTAAAAAATAACAGCATATTTTATCTGTGCTACAGAAAAGCACAGGAAACAATGTTTTTTCCATATCTTAAAGTGAGTAAACATAACCCTGGGGAAAAGACTTGATATTGGGAATAAATATAGTGAAAAATGCCTTTTAAAAAGGTGAAATTCATGGTGATAAAGGAACAGAGTCATTGTAGAGCAGATTTTTACCAGCACCAGGTTCTCTTTTTCTAAGTTCTAGAGAAAATCTTGAAGGAGTCCACGCACTATTTGATCTGGGGAAACTGCTTTGATTATGTCATCCATCAGGTTACCATCAAGTCCAGCTGTATATCCAAAGAGATCTCATTTAGAACCTTTTATAAAGGACAGGTCTGAGCCAAATGTCCCATCTGGCTGCATACTTCAACATGGTAGGCCCTGGCTATCATGCATTCATTTATTATTATCATTATTTTTTATTAGAAATTATTACTCAATTCTTATGTTGTTTTAGTCAAAATACTAGGCACAAGAATACATCGAAAATGCCACCTTCTAGAAATCTACAATTCTTCGATCAGGTTCTTTTTGACTTCACTTCCCATCCCATCTGTCTTGGATTCCTATCTCATTATTTCTGCCTCTTTCTTGCCCAAATCATCAACTTATCTTTGTCACTGTCCTTCTCAGTTTGTGTCCTTATAAAACCTCAAAGCTTTGTGTTTTCATGTCTCCAGCTGAGCTTTGTTGGAGAAAATAATTTACTGTGCAGATTGGTGTCAGTGCAACTTTTTAGTCTCCAGTTCCTGCTGGGCCCTCAAATATTTTTGTTTTCTGAGTTGGTTCTTTCCCATTCTCTGCTTTAACTATGTCAGACCATGTCTATTTTTCATAAACCTTTAATTTTCCATATTCCTACTCTATCTGAGCACTTCTCACCATAAAGAGAAAATCAGAAGCGCCACAGCTGTTCACCGTCTTATCCAGAATAGATAAGATAGGTAGATAGAAAGTTTAAAAGTAGTTTTAAAGTCAAATTCTTCCACTTAATGGGTGAAAATCCTCCAAAGGCTCAATTATTTCATCTGAAAAATCACTCATTAAATGTTTGCAAGTCTTACCTCCTCCTCCTCCTAATCCTCTTCTTTCTGCTTCTCATTTTTTCTCTTTCCTCCTTGCTTTAATCACTTTGGGCTGCTATAACATATTGCATAGGTTAGGTAGCTTTAAATAACATTTATTTATCACAGTTCTGCTGTATGCTTATTTCCTCCCCATCCCTACAGCCATTATTCTAGTTCAGATCAATTTAATCTCTACCTTAGATTGCCCAAGTGGGCACCGAGGTCTAAATTCCTTGGTTTACAGTTCCTTGGTTACAGAAACCCTGACCTAGCTGTAGGGTTTCTTAATTCTACAGGGGACACCTAAGTGTATACTTGGCATGTCAGGGATTATAATGCCTAGGTGAAAATAATCATTGCCTTTTAGTTCGGAGGAAAAAGGACGTACATGAGGAAAAGCTACTTTAGTTACTTTAATGATACTGAAAGTTCTTTTATAAAGGACTAGGTGAGATCTCTAAAGAGTGACTACACAGTTTACCAATTGTAATGAAGGCAACAATAATTATGAATTATTTGAACAACCACAAGGTTTAACAAGGGCTCTACTTTCACTGGGGACTTAACATTAATCAGCTATTAAAAATAAAGCTACCATATGATCCAGCAATCTCACTACTGGGTATATTTCCAAAGAGTATGAAATATGCATATATATATTTTGAGTCAGCGTCTCATTCTATCACTCAGGCTTGAGCGCAGTGACACCCTCATGGCTCACCACAATCTTGACTTCTTGGGATCAGGTGATCCTTCTACCTCAACCTTCTGAAGGTGACACTACATGAGCTTGCTACCTTACTCAACTAAAATTAATTTTTGATTTTTTTTTTTTTTTTTGTAGAGATGAGGTCTCGCTATGATGTCCAGGCTGGTCTCAAACTCTTGGGCTTAAGCGATCCTTTTCCTTGGTCTCCCTAAGTACTGGATTACAGGTATGAGCCACTGTGCCTGGTCAAAATCAGTATGTTAAAGAGGCATCTGCAGTCCCATGTTTGTTGAAGCACTATTCACAATAGCCAAGATATGAAATCAACCTAAGTGTATGGTAACAGATAACTGGATAAAGAGTATGTTTTATATATATATATATATATATATATATATATATATACACACACAATGGACTAGCATTAGCCTTAAAAAGGAAGGGAATTCTGTCATTTGTTACAACATGGATGAATCAGGAGGACACTATGCTAAATAAAATAAGCCAGACACAGACAGACAAATATTGCATGATCTTACTTATATGTGAAATGTGATAAAGTTGAACTCATAGGAGCAGAAAATCAAATAGTGGTTACCAGAGGCTAGAGGAATGAAAGATTGGGAGGATATTGGTCAAAGAATACAAAATTTTCATTAGACAAGAAATATAGTTCAAAAGATCTGTTGTACAACATGGTGAGTACAACTGACAATAGTATGCAAGGGGACTTCAAAAAGCTTGTGGAAAATGCATATTATAAAAAAATCATGCATGGATGTCAATTTATTTTTTGTTTTTTGCACCAAAGTAAACTTGTACTAACTTGTTAAAATGTGTCTGAACAGGATCTAGTTTGAGGCATTAAGAAGGATAAGACATCAGTTTGAAAATAGCAACATGAATTCTTCTAATGTTGAAGCAAAAAATGAACATCAAATTTATGGCGAAGCCTGGATGGAAGAATGGGGAAACAACTAATGCTTTATAAAAAGTTTATGGGCACAATACCCCAAAGAAACCAACAGTTTACAAATGGATAGCTCATTTTAAGATGGGATGAAATCAGGTTGAAGATGAAGCCTGCAGTAGTAAACCACATCAATTTGCAAGAAAAAAATTAATCTTGTTTGTGCACTAATTAAAGAGGGTCAGTGATTAACAACAGAAACAATAGCCAACACAATAGACATCCCAGTTAGTTCAGATTACATAATTTTAACTGAAAATTTAAAGTTGATTAAGGTTTCCATTTGGTGGGTGCCCAAATCATTGTACCCAAATCAGCGGCAGTCAAGAGCAGAGCTTTCAATGGAAATTTTTAAACAAGTGAGATCAAGATCCTGAAGCATTTCTTCAAAGAATTATAACAGGAGATGAAACATGGCTTATGATCCTGAAGTATGATCTTTCTTTTTTTTTTTGAGTTGGAGTCTCACCCTGTTGCCCAGACTGGAGTGCAGTGGCTGCACCCTGCCACTGCAGCCTCGACCTGCTGGGCTCTGGCGATCCTTCCGCCTCAGCCTTCCAAGTAGCCGGAATTACAGGCACGCGCTACCATGCCTGGCTGATTTTTTGATTTATTGTAGAGATGAGGTCTCGCCAAGTTGCCCAGGCAGGTCTCGAACCCTCAGGCTCAGGTAATCCACTCACCTCAGCCTCCCAAAGAGCGGGATTACAGGCTGAGCCACCGAGCCCAGCTTGAAGAATGATCTTGAAGACCAAGCACAATCAAAGCAACGGCTACCGTGAGGTGGATGTGGTCCTGTCAAGAGCAAAGGTCATGGCAACAGTTTTTTTTGATGCTCAAAGCATTTTGCTTGCTGACTTTCTGCAGGGCCAAAGAATTATAACATCTGCTTATTATGAACAAAGTTAGCCAAAGTTATAGCAGAAAAATGCTCAGGAAAACTTCACTAGAGGATCTTTCTCCACCAAAACAAGACTCCTGCGCATTCCTCTCATCAAACAAGGGCATTTTTGTGAGAATTTAGGCATCCAACTTACAGATCTGATGTGGCTCCTTCTGACTTCTTTTGGTTTCCTAATCTTAAAGTCTGTAAGGGCACCTATTTTTCTTCAGTTAGTAACCTAAAAAAGACTGCATTGACATGGTTGAATTCCCAGGACCTTGAGTTTTTGTAGGATGAACTTAATGACTGATATTATCACTTACAAAAGTGTCTTGACCTTGATGGAGCTTATCAACATAAATAGAAGATAAATAAAATGTATAATTTTGATTTTTATCTTTTACTCCCATTTCCCACAAACTTTTAGATGTCCCCTCATATTGTGTATTTGAAAATTGCTGAGTAGATTTTTTTTCTCAAGCGAGTAGATTTTAAGTGTTTCCATCCCCAAAACATGATGAGCTTGTGAAGTAATGTGTATGCTAAACAGATTGATTTTGCCTTTCCTCAACATATACATATATCAAAACATCATGTCGTACATCATAAATACAATTTTTACTTGTCAATTAAAATAAATAACAGCTAAAAAAGAAAGGAGATTTAGAGGTCAACTTTTGCAACCCCCTCTCCTCTCCCAAAAAAGAACATTAATTGTCTGAATTGAGAGGCTATATTAAACCACACAGGGGGTTAATTTTTGGTTGTGACCAGAAGGGCAGATAACTATCTCACTGAGGTAGGCTAGATAATCTACAGAAGCCTAGACAAGAAGGAAATAGTGTGGACCCGAGGACTGATAAAACTAATTCTGTATGGATGGAGATAGAACTTGTGTGGGAAAATGATCAGTTGGAGGGATTGTTGAGGCTGGATTATGCAGGGCCTCAGTCAATACCAATTTGAATTTTTCCTTAAGGTGAAGATGAATTGTGGAGGTATCTTCAGTGAAGACATAACAAGACTAAAATTGTGATTTAGGGAAATAACATAACAGTTAGAGAAGGGCAACCCTGGCAGAGGGAACAGTTAAAAATTGTGGAGTAGTTGGTCAAAGAATACAAATTATAGTTAGGAAGAATAACAAGCTCAAGAGATCTATTCTATAGCATGGTGACTGCAGCTAATGAATATATATTGTATTCTTGAAAATACTAAGGGAATGGAAGTCAAGTGTTCTCATCATAAAAATAACAACTATGTGAAATAATGCAAATATTAATTACCTAGATTTAACCATTCCACAATGTGTGTGTGTCTGCGTGTGTGTATAAACCTCATGTTGTATACAATATGTGCAATTTTTTGTCAGTTGAACAAAATGAAGGAAAAAAAACAAAGCAAAAATCAGATACCCTTTAAAAACATGCAAAATTAAAAAAAAAAAAACACAGAAAAGAAGATACTAAAACAAAAAACTGGTAGTCCAGATTATGAAAGAGAGGAAATGAAAGTACTTGTTTCTTATGGTGAATCCAATGAAGAAATGACATGTATTTAATGCTTTTACTTTGTTCTATGATGCTTTCAAGTTTTCAGCCTTATAATGACGGTGGCACTGGACATACAAGATGTTTCATATTTTAGGTCATTTTCTTAGACCAAGTTTCTAAAAGCAGGAACACTGGGTTAACAGGCATGCATAATTTTAAATTAATTGATACAAGTTTATGATATATTCTTTGAAATATTTCTTCTGTAAATACCCTAAATAGATTTTCTTCTTTTTGCCTCCTTCAGGGCACATTCTTTTCTTTGTGTTTGTGTGTGTGAGAAAGTAGGAATTATTGAGAAAACAGAAAAGCTCCCACAGTGGGAGGGGACCTGCAGGGCTGACCACCATTCTTTTCTCTGACATATTCTTTTAAATTTAATAATTATTGATTTTATTTTCCACTATTTATAACAGAGGTTAAAATTTGATGAGGTTTTTTTTTTTTTTGCTTGCTTGCTTTTTCGTACCCCTATCATTAACAAAATCAGTGCTTGGAAAATGCATTAACTGTTTTACACCTCAGCCTATAGTTATTATATAGGGTCAAAGCAAAGATTTTTAAAGTATTGACATTAAAAAAAAGGTAACTGTTGGAGAAAATTAAAAGTAAATGAGTAAAATCAGTGATATTTAGAATCCAAATAACACTGATGACTATATTGGAGAGAAACCTATTAGGTCAAATTAGGGTCTAAATTTAATGCTGGGCAGAATTTCTTTAAGTTAAGCCTTTTTTAGTCAAGTTGATCAAACCACTGAGTTCAAATGCGCAATGATACACTTATATGAAGCCATACAAACTCTATTTCAAAATAAACACCTGGATGAGCGAAACAAAAATTATGAAAATGTCTTGTAATACGAAACATTTTTCACGGCCAGTCTCGTGTTTGAGACAAAGGAGACATCTGATGAAATAGCAGAAACATTTAGGAGTTGAGAAAAGCTGCTCTAGTGGAAATGTCAAAAGAGATCAGAATCAGCCTGTCGTAGTAGAATTTTGGGCTTGTCTAAACCAAGCATGAATTAAATTTGTGTATTTGTGCTAAATCAAAATGAAATTGCATATCCGTGCTGACGCCAGTGTTTTTTTTCCTGCTTGTTTGCCTCACGCCCCGTCTTCAGCTCAAGTGCTCCCTCTCCTGTTGAAGCTTGGCCTGGTTTCCTTGGTTTTCTGAAGACTCAAATGTTCTGCCTGTTTTGGAACAGCAGTACTGTTTTTGCTATTGTGAATGCGTGTGCAGGTGTCTTTTTTGCAGAACAATTTATGTTCCTTTGGGTAGATTCCAAGGATAGGGATTGCTGGATTGTATGGAAGGTCAATTCTTAGTTCTTTTAGGAATCGCCATACCGCTTTCCATAGAGGTTGAACTAGCTTGCACTCTCATCAACAGTGTAGAGGTGTTCCCTTTTCTCCATACCCATGCCAGCATCCATTTTTTTTTGACTTATTAGCGATATCCATCCTTACCGGAGTTGGGTGGTATCTCATTGTAGTTTTGATTTGAACTTCTCTGAGGACTGATGTGGCTGAGCATTTTTCATGTCTGTTGGCTGCTTGTATGTCGTCTTTTGAGAAGTGTTTGTTCATGTCCTTTATTCAATTTTTGTATTTATTTATTTATTCTTTTGAGACAGAGTCTCACTCTGTTGCCCAGGCTGGGGTGCAGTAGTACACTCACAGCCACTGCAGCTTCAACCTGCTAGGCTCAGGTGATCATGCCTCAGCCTTCCAAGTAGCTGGAACTATAGGCATGCTACCACCCGGATTATTTTTGTATTTATTGCAGAGACGAGGTCTCACCAAGTTGGTCTCGAACTCTTGAGCTCAGGCTATCCTCTCTTCTTGGCCTCCCAAAGTGCAGAGATTACAGGCTTGAGCCACCACGCCCGGGCTTTGTCCAACTTTTAATGGGTTGTTTGTTTTCCCTTTGTTTGAGTTCCTTGTAGATCCTGGATGTTAGATCTTTGTCAGATGCATAATTTGCAAATATTTTTTTCTCATTCTGTAAGTTGTCTCTTTACTCTCTAAATGGTTTCTTTTGTTGTGCTGCTCATTGAAAGTGGACTGGTTACAGAAAATGTGGTACATATGCTCGATGGACACAACCATAAAGAAAAACAAAATCATGAACTTCACAGCAAATTGGATGGAGTTGGAGACCATTATACTAAATGAACAATCACTGAAACAAAGAACTGAATACCACATACTCTCACTCAAAAGTGGCCCTGAACATTAGTCATATTAGCACAAGGGAAGGATAGGCAGTCACTGGGCACGGTTCATGGAAAGAGGGAGAGAGAATGGCGGGGAGGATGTGACAACACAAAGGGTACTTGGTTCGTTACCAAGGGGAGTGAGGGCTAGTTAGAAACCCAAACTTTACTGGCATGCAGTCAATTTATGTAGTTAGCTAATCCTCACTTGTATCCCACATTCCTATAATAAAATAAAATTAAGGAAAAAAAAAAGAATAGCAGTACGGTAGAGTCCAACCAAGAGTATTTTGGTCACATTGCACCTTCTGAAAATTCTCAGCCTGCTTGACCTGCCCTCATTGCTCTTAGAGGTTTCCCTAATTCATTGCGTTCATAATCCAGAACTGCTTAGAGAGGAGCTTAGAATCTGACCAAATGACAGCCATCTCTAGGCTGGCCAGAGGCTCATGAGGTAACCTAGAGTGAGGTGTCTTTTCAACAGAGACCCTTAGTAATGCATGGTACCTGTGCAACAATAACCATGACTGACATCTATTTAGCACTTACTGTGCATCCTGCACTGCTTATCCAACATAAGGGTGCAACCAGGGAGAACTGTGTTACTGACTGCTTAATAAATGGTTCAGTGCTTTTAAACTGATTGGTAAACAGTTGCTGACAAAGGCCTCTTACTTGTCCCCTTCCCCATACCTTTCTACCTGTCCTAGTATTTTTCTGGGGCCCCTGGACCTATCCAGGATGCATCAACTAAAGAGTTAGAGAATTAACACCAGGCCCTGCAGGGACCCTCGGAGACATTTCCCAGCTTCTCAGCACCATAGCAAAGTGAGGGAGCATCTTGACTGACGGTGGTTATGAGACCTGTGATCTTGGGCTCGTTGATTAGTCTTTCTTTGATTCAGTTTTTCTCATCTCCAAGACAGGTAGAGTAATGTGTTTATCTCAAGGGATCGTTTTGAGACTAAATGAATAAATACACGTAAAGCATTTAGAAGAGACCTGGCACATAATAGGTGCAGTCAAGGGTTGGTTATTGATTGATCAATTGAGATGGAGTCTTACTCTGTTGCCCAAGCTGAAGTGCAGAGCCATGATCATGGCTCACCACAGCTTCAACCTCCTAGGCTCAAGCAATTCTCCGGCCTTGGCCTCCAAAGTAGCTGGAATTACAGGCATGCATCATGCCTGACTAATTTTTTAAAACTTTTGCCTAGAGACAAGTTCTTGCTATGCTGTCCAGGCTGGTCTTGAACTCTTGGCTTTAAGCAATCCTCCTGCCTCAGGCTTCCAAAATGCTGGGACTACAGGCGTGAGCCACTGTACCTGACCAAGTGTTGTTGGTTTTTTGGACTGTGTTAATACCTAAATATTTTGACCATCACACCTTGGTACCACACTATATATCAGTGCTGGGAAAATTATATACCATACTATATGCCACTGCTGATATGGTTGAGCCTGGGGGTTCTCTAGAGTTGCTGCAGATTCTGAATAACATTCCAATAATTTTGAGACCTGGTTATGTGGTAGTTGAGAACTTTTGTTTTCTTCTTTAGTCCTTACTTTATATTTTAAATTAATAGCCAATACAAAGGAGACCCTAAAAAATGGAAGTTATAAAGAATTGTGTACTGAGGTGAAGAGATTACCTGGGTTCATGGGTTTGAGAACAGCCTGGGCAACTTGATGAGACCTCATCTCTACACTAAATAAAAAAATTAGCTGGGCATGGTGGCTACTTGGCTGTAGTTATGGCTACTTGGAAGGCTGAGGCGGAAGGATTGCCTGAGTCCAGCAGGTCGGCGCTGGGGTGGCCATGAGCATGCCACTGCACTCCAGCCTGGGCAATGGAGTGAGGTTCCAACTCAAAAAAAAAAAAATTATGTATTTATTCTTACCTGTTTAAATTTTAGTCACCCTCCAAGTACTCTCCATTTGATGCAATACACCTATTGAGATGCTTTTTCCACTGCTCAAAACAGTTTTTGAGCTCATCAATTCCGACACCTTTTAGTGCTTCTGCTGTTTTTTTGTTGTTTCACCTCTTTCACATGGGCAAAATGTTTTCCTTTGAGAATTTTCTTTTATCCAGGGAAACAAAGAAACGTTGCTTGGGGTGAGATTAGGTGAATCGGGAGGGTGGGGTATGGGGGTTGTACCATTTTTGGTCAAAAACTGCTGAACACTCAGCACAGTATAGGCAGGTGGGCTCATAGATCACCCATCATGAAATAGGCAAATGTGTTGAAAGAGTCTCAGAAAAAAAAAATCACTGAAGCTGAACATAGCCTCTCACAACAATGCTAACTGGTATACTGACGCTGATGTATTGCTAGAACACTTACCTATCGAGGGAAACCAGTATGACAAGGGGTCCACCCTCCAAAAAATAATTCTGGCTTTTTTGGGGGGTCACCAAATTTCAAACATAAATCCAGATTTCTGGAATTTCTTGAAAATTTCTAAATTTAGCAACCCTGGGGCTACATTTTGGTGTGGCAATGATTGACTGGAGCCAAGTGCTGGCTCCTTCCCGGGAAGGAGTATCAACTCTTGTTCATCATCCAGGCCACTGTGTCTCTTTGTTGTCTGCCTGGTACTTGAGTTTGCTATCCTTGAACTAGGGTTACCTAACCATAGCTCTTTCTTTGCACCATGGAGGTCCTTAACTGCCGTAACAACATTTTGTTGCCTATATTGTAAGATTCTTTGTGAATCATGTAATATGTTTTATTTATTTTTGTGTCTTTGGTTCTGCCTTATTCGTAGTTGGTTTCATCCTCACTGTTTGAACTAACAAAGTTTAAGCTGGTAGTGACATGAGTTAAGATGGTTTAACCCTTATACAGGAAAGAGTTATAAAAAAAATACAATTGGATGGGCATAGTAGCTCAGCCTGTAATCCCAGCACTTTGGGAGGTCGAGGCGAGAGGACTGCCCGAGGCTGGGGATTTGAGACTAGGCTGGGCAACTTGGTGAGACCTCCCATCTCTCTACAATAAATCACAAAAACTATCTGGGCGCAGTGGTGTGCGTCTGTAGTTCCAGCTACTTGGAAGGCTGAGGTAGAAGGATCTCCTAAGCCCAGCAGGTCAAGGCTGCAGTGGCCGTGAGCATGCCACTGCACTCCAGCCTGGGCGACAAGAGTGAGACTCTAACTCAAAAAAAAAAAAATAATTAAAATATATAACTGAGGAAGTTGGACAAGTTTTATGAGTTACACGGATAACATTATATAATGAAATGGAATTTAATTTAAGACTGTCAGGCTATGGCAATGTGGGAAGTACTTCAGATAAAAGACTTGAATTTGAATTCTTATTCTTCCTGACGTATGACCTCGAACAAGCTACTTAAACCATGTGAGCCTATTTCTGCTTTGGCAAAAATATGGTTGATAATAAGTACTCCCTGGGTGTTTTTGTATTAAATGATATATAAAATACTGCTTGCTCATGACAGCGCTTTAAAATGTTAGTATACTGCTAGGTATTGTTTTTTTAAAAAAACGTTAAACAAATTAGATTTGCCAGAGTTTAATTGAACAAAGAATTATTTGAGAATTGGGTAGTCCTCAGAACCAGAATAGATTCAGAGTGACTCTGGTGCTGCCACACAGTCAGCTAACATTTATGGGTCGAAAAAGAAAAGTAATTTACAGAAAACGAAAATGAGGTATACCAACAGCTGGATTGGTTACAGCTTGATGTTTGTCTTATTTGAACACAGTTAAACAGTTGGCCAGCTATCACTGGCTAAAATCTGTGACTGGTAAAAGTCTGTTTAGGCTGAACTTTAGGCTGAACTTAAAATATGTAAGAAGACAGCTTTAGGTCAACAATTCCCTCCTTTTGGTCAACCTCTCAGGCATAAACGTTAGGTATTAATATCATTCTGGCACCATCATAAGTGGACTTATTTGGTCTCATATCTCCCTGCAAAATAGCAGAATAATAGGCTTTGTAAGGCAAGAACAAGGAAACAGAACAGCACGGAAAAAAAAAAACCCTCAAAAACAAACCCTGATTGATTGGTTACTGTAGGTTACTTTTTTGTAAGGGTTAGAGCAGAAAGAACATCCTTATTATACTGAAATCTTGTTTTTTTAGGAAGAAAAAAATGACATATTTTGGGATCTTTTTCTTTAAAGTTTCAGTTTGATTAAGTCACATTAGCATGAGGGACTATGTTTTGGTTTGGCCTTGCCTGTTGGGGCCTAGTGCAAGAGCTCAGTCTAGAACAATGGCCTTCCATAATTTTGTTTAACAATTCTCCCATTTTGGTCAGGTTCTCACTTAGGTGAGAGTGTGGCCAAAACTTAGGGCTTTGGTACTACTCTAAGTTACCATCATTTGGGGCTTTTGGTCTTAGCAGATCATCCATAGGTTATCTCATGATCAGACATTTATTTGAGTTTCTGCATTGTAGTCAAAGAGAAACCATTTGACATTCTACAGATGGCTGCATGCAAACATTTAAAACTTTTGAGGGAATCTCTCCCTGTATAGCCAGTAGGTAATCTAGAGCAACTCTATTATCTAGAACAACTTTAACAAGAGAATTTAAAAGCCTGTTCTGCAACCAGAGCCTTTGTAAGAGGATAAGGGATGATTGTCTAATTATTGCCTCATTTACCCCAAACCATGGAAAAGTGCCCATTCAGAGAAGTGAAGGCCTCTTGGCAATGTTTTCTTTAACCTAAGATGTAGATTAAGTGGAGTGGACCGATGTTCTGTTTCTGGCTGATTATGGTACAACAAAGATAGCATCAACATTTTTAGTCCACATTGACATTTCATCTTCCATCCATCAAGGCATAAGGTTGGCTTTGAAATCCTCTACAAATAAAAGTATACTCCATGGGTGTACACAAGGCCATTCCCCCCCTCATTCTATCTTTCACAGAGGCATAAGCAAGGAAAAAATTAAGAGAGGTGAGAGTCTTGTGATAGCAGAGAAATCATGATCTGTGATCCTGGGAAAGCTTTCAACTTCTAGAATTCCATCTGCTTTTAGGGAGAAACCTCCCTGGTAGCTTCATCTTAAGGTCTCTGATGAATGTACAGTTACAGGAGCCTGGAAAGGACCTTCTGATTTGTGATATTACCAACCAGGTTTCAAGGTCTCAAAATTTTGCTGCAGTGTGAGTGGGAAGGACAGTCTTTTTCTGACATTGAATCAAAAGGCCCAATCTCTGGGTTTTAGATTACACAAGGTTTGATTGTCCTCAGTCAGTGGATCATAAAAAGCTTCCTTTACTCGGTGAAAATATCCTTTGGCATAAGGCATTAAAGCCTTGCAGCATTTGGTCATATCAGAGTCTAGGAGCAGAAAATACATAAGATTCTATTATTAGGGGAATTGGCCTTGCAGTGACTATTTCATAAGGGGTCAACTGATGTTTTTTTTATTAGAAGTGGATTTAATCGTTATCAATCTGCAATACCTTTGACCAAGGCAATTAACTTAGCTTAATGCTATTATATCTGTAATATTTTATTTAACTGTCTTACAACTTGTTCAGTGAAACAAACAACTCTATCACTGGAGATTTCTCTAGGAATTCTCCATGAGAGAAACACATTTCCTAATAAACTTTTAGCTACAGTTATAGCACTAGCCTTCTTGCATTGGAAAACTTCTATACAACCAGAAAACATGTACTGAAAATGGTAATTGAATAAAATCCCTCTAGAAATGTTCAAATGGTCCACCAGGTAGTAGTAATATACCTGAAGCTTTGACTCTCTTCCACAGTATTATGGGGTTGACAAACTAAAAATTGATCATAAGTAATTTTGGCAATTTAGAACAGTCACCACACCAATGCATTTTCTAAAATTTGGTTTATTTTATCTCTTATGTGATGAGTCATGGATTGTTGAGCTTTTTTTTTTTTTTTGAGTTGGAGTCTTACTCTGTCACCCAGACTGGAGGGCAGTGGCATGCTCCTGGCCACCGCAGTCTCAACTGTTGGACTCAGGCGATCCTTCTGCCTCAGTCTTCCAAGTAGCTGGAACTACAGGCACGTGCCACCATGCCTGGCTGATATTTTGATTTATTGTAGAGATGAGGTCTCGCCAATTTGCCCAGACTGGTCTCGAACCTGTAGGCTCAGGCAATCCTCTTACCTCAGCCTTCCAAAGGGCTGGAATTATAGGTGTGAGCCACTGTGCTTGGCAGATTGTAGAGCTTTTAATGATGAATGCTTTAAGGACTCAGGAAAGGCCAGGAGACCATCTAGACTTTCCATGAGTCCATGCTGAACACTGAATTTATATTCTCTTAAATACAAATTTTGGTTTTACAATTCAGATGCATGTAACTATTTTTTAAATGGGTTATTACAGGTAATTCGGCTTCGGCCATGCCATGGAGTTCATTCAAATTTCATATTTAATAATTTCATTACTGATGGCTTAGCATAAAAATCTATATTTTCTTGGTAGTCAAGTGATTCTTGTCCTGCTTGGGTTAGCAGTTTTATAAACCAGTCAGTTTCTTCATTAGAATTACTCTTGGTATTCTTATCCAGTCCAAATAACATAATTCTAAAGTCATTAGAAATCAATATTCAAGAGTATTTTTGTGGGTCCTTTCTAGCCTTTCAGTGCGCCTCCTTGAAGACAAAACGCTTTAGGATTTTATTTGCTTATAAAGAACTTTCAGAAAATTATCAGAATTAAGCAATACACTGTGGACAAGACTTAAAATGATTATGTAATTGACACTGGGCACAGTGGTTCATGCTTATAATCCCAGCACTTGGGAGTCTCAGGCAAGAGGATTGCCTGAGCCTGCAGATTCAAGACCAGTCTGGGCAACATGGTGAGACTTCGTCTCTACAATAAATAAAAAAATTAGCCGGGTATGGTAGCACGTGCCTGTAGTTCTGGCTACTTGGAAGGCTGAAGTGGAGAGATCGCTTGAGCCCAGTAGGTCAAGGGTGAGGTGGCCATGAGCATGCCACTGCACTCTAGCCTGGATAACAGAGTGAGATTCCCTGTTTATTATCTCTTTTTTGGATGATTTAGATCCTTTTGGAACTATCTCAAAGATAGTTTGAGATAAGAAAGACAATTTTAGAATTTGAAATTTGATTTTGGAAAGCCTATCAAATATGTCAAAGATTTTAAAACACTTTATCAAAATAGGAGCACAGGTCATTGTAAGATAATATCACTTTTGCTAAAGTGGTAACTAGAAGGTTTTATTTATTTATTTATTTATTTATTTTTTGAGTTGGAGTTTCACTCTCTTGCCCAGGCTGGAGTGCAGTGGCATGGTCACATCCACCACAGCCTCGACCTGCTGGGCTCAGGCAATTCTTCTATTTCAGTCTTCCAAGTAGCTGGAACTACAGGCGCAAGCCACTGCACCTGGCCAATTTTTCTTGATTTATTGTGGAGATGAGGTCTCAACAAGTTGCCCAGGCTGGTCTCTGAACCCGTGGGCTCAGGCAATTCTCTCATCTCAGCCTTCCAATGTGCTGGGATTATAGACGTGAGCCATCATCACACCCAGACCTAGAAGGTTTTAAAAAGCAAAAACCTTTATTCCTTGATAAGGTGAAAATTCCATTTTCTAACAACAACAACAAAAAACCCTAATGAAGACAGAATTTACTTCTCCTTCTCTACTGTTTATTTATTTTTGCAGTTTACTAAAAGTGTGAACAAAATTTTTTTATCTCTTATTAACGCTATATTAAATTGTTAAAAGGAGAAAATTGAATTTTATTTTGTGTTAGTATAATATAAATATTGAAGCTAATTTTAACAAAACTTTATTAAAAAATCCAATCTCAGTCATCTTTTGAACCCACCTTATAAAATTTCCATAATCCTTTTATGACCTTTTCTAATTTTAAAAATTTCTCCTGACTTTTAATATCCATTTATATTTATATCATTTTTCCTCACTTTGAAACAACCTTTAAATAACCTTTAAATAAGCAAAATTATTCTTTTCTCAACAAATACAGATTTTCATGCTTTATAACTTTCCTCCTCAAAACATATCTTAATTTTCTTATGCACTTTGCATGTATAATTATTTCTTAATTTAGTAGTTTTAATTGCATATATTGATTTGAATTTTAACTCTTAGTAATTCGAATTTCCAGTGAAAAACCAAGGAAATAATTTTGAATCTTTTATTGTTAGTATTTGTAGATAAAAAACATTTTATAATTTAAAAAAGAAATTTCTCAATTTTTTTCAACTGGTTTTTAGTGTACAAATCACTCAATTTTTAAAACAGATGTCAGTATATTATTTGACTTTTCTATACAATACAAAATGAAGATGTGAAAATATGTCAACTTAAGCTTAATAATTTATATTTTAGTATTTTAATTTACTTAGAAATAACTCAGACATTTAATAAGTCTCTATTATTTACTTTAACATAGCTTTAAGATTTTAAGTTACTGATAATAATTTAAAACAATAACATAAGTATTCTCCCTAATGTCTTTAATAGACATCCTGGGTCTTGAGTATCCAAGTGGCACCCAGGATGGCTATGAAGGGTAAGGCCCCTCTGGATCTTGAATTTATACATCAAGTGTAGAGCTGAGGACAGAAGACAGAGGGGTGAAAAAGATGCCTGGAGGATCTGACCCGGCTCAGCATGACCAGGAAGCAAATCTGGGGTAGGAAAGACAGCCATATTGTGCTTGGTTTTATACCTTGCAGCTCATAGCCCAAGTGCCGTAGACATGCATATGTCACCAGGTCTCACCATGGTCACCTGTCCAGATCTCAGAATCCAGAGGCTCAAAACCAAAGACATAAACTCACAGTCAGTTGTTTTCAAGGTTTCAGGGCAGCCCAACAGCCAGCCCTTACAGCTCTGGCTTACAGACAATCAAACAAGTATCAAACATATTACAGAAACAGCAGCATTTTGACCTTAGAACATATAGTAAAGAAAGCACAAAACTGTCTGACAAGTAGACTCAGGCAAAAATGTCTGATTATACTTAATACTGACAATTCTGAAGACATTTGTATTTTATTTTACCAACAATTTTAAAACTAGTTTCATTTACTAAATATTGTCTTAGCTTACACAGAAATATCACATATATAGAACACATATTGACACACAGACAGACAGAGAGAAAAAGATTGTACAGCTTTTATAAAAAAAATTTTCATTTGCCAGCTTTCAAATAATTTTTATTTCCCCATTCAGATTATTAAACTTTCAATTACCTGTTTTATTGCCTTAAACAATTGTTAGTTAGCCAACCCCCACATTTTCACTTGTAAAGGGGTGGCCGTTAGGTGAAACAAGGCAGAAAATGTATATCTCAAAAACACAGAGCTGAGACATTAGGCCTAAATATTGTACCATCATCTTCCTAAACCAAGGATAGAGGATGTAGGTCAAGGTTCAACTAAGGCAAGATGGCCAAGAGAAGGCACATTCAAGGTAAGGCTTGCCATGTAAACCTAAACCAACGGTAAGAGTTTTTAGTGACTTAAACCTTCCTCTCTTGCTGGTATGGTACACAGAGGTAGACACCCTTAAAAATGGAGACTCTCCTTATAGGTGTAAATTTATTTTACAAAAGTGTTTCAAAACAGCCAGTGAAATGCCAGAAAGATGTACTTTGGAGACCAATTGATTTCAATAGGCAGTCCTTTTAACTTAGCCATTGTTTCTTAGGTAAATTACTAAGCCCATTAATCAATAACATAAGGAAAGAATTCTTTACGTGTGGACTCAGCATGAATAGCTCTTAAAAACATAGCAACTCTACTCTACCTGAGGGCCTACCTTTTATAAACACTTTATATAGCTTTCTTTTTGCCTTTGGGGAAGGATAGCAGCTAAGCCAAAAGGTTAGCAAGTTCAATTTTCTTATCAATTAGGTGCTTATGATTTTATTTTGCCTTTTATAAAGAGTCTTTTTAAAAAGGCAGTATAAATATTGAAATCTTTTTAAAAGCTTCTGCACATCAGCAGGTTTCCCTGGGTGAGCCTACTTTGGGAGTCCTCATTTTTAAATGCACTTTGTAAAATGTAGTGTTGTTCACTTGAAATATTTCACTATAATTTTAAATTATCTTTGTAAGATATCACTTTTTTTTTTTTTTAAGCATTTGCTGTTTCCAGGATCTAATACTTATACATGTAAATGTACTTATAGCTGAAAGAAGTATTAGTTCTTCATAAATTAAGGATCTCATTTTTATGTTGAATTTGACTTTGGCTCTCAGATCCCCTTGATTAACTTAACTAATGATTTTTTTTTTCCTACCTAAGCACATAAGAAAAAAAGGGGCTAGAACACAAAAATCCCTGCAAGCTTCTGAAAACCAGTGTTCACACCCTCTACAGTACTGCCATTTACTGCTTGTTTCTGTCTGACCAGAAACCTATGACTTATAACTGAATTCAACCAGTTAATTATTGGCTCCAACCTACCCTGTACCTAGTTCAGTTTCTGTCATGACTTCTGAGACCAGTTCAGATTTCAAAAAACAATTGTGCTCAAACAAACTCAGATAGCTCAAAGCACAAACCCGTGGATCTTCAGAATCTGAGAGCTTACCCACGATTCCCAGTTGTTGCAGGAGCAACAGTAGGCCTAGAGGGTGCCTTGGCTGGTCACTCAATACTCCTGGGGGTTGTTGGAAGCTTCACTTTGAATCCCACTTCTGAAGCCATAAGTTAAAAGAAAACCTTTAGGCAAATTAAATGTAACAGAGTTCAACTCATCAAAGAATGATTTGAGAACCAGGCAGCCCTCAGGACCAGTATAGGTTCAGAGTGACATAGTCAGATAACATTTATGGACAGAAAAAGAAAAGTGATGTACAAAGATGGAATTGAGGTACAGAAAATGCTGGATTGGTTACAGCTCTGCATTTGCTTTATTTGAACACAATTTAAACCGTTGGCTTCCTGTGATTGGCTGAAACTCTGTGATGGTACAAGAGTTGGTTACAGTCTGCTTAGAAACCTTTAGGTTAAATTTAAAATATGTGAGGGGGCAGCTTTAGGAAAAACTTAATTTCACAGTATGATTATATTTATATTAGTGCTTACAGATGAGAATACCAAGGTTCTAGAAGAACTTGCTACTTAGTGAAAAAGCCGGAATTAGAACCCAAACCTCATGAATCTTGGCTAGATTTTTTTTGCTGAATCACTATTCACATTGTACCTAAGTGCAACAGAAAGATTAAAGAGAATAAAAAATACTCTGCTGGAAGTGAGATATACCAAGAATCCAATAATCTTTTGTTTTATAATTATAACTATGTCTATACTCTGATCACCCTAGTATAAAAAAGAAAAGCTTAGGAACGAAGGAAATGTATTTTTTTGAACCCTGCCTCTTCTTTTTTGGGAGCATTTTTATAGAGTGAGAGGTATATACTCCAACTTAATTTTTGGGCTCCTATTGGTGCATTTTTTTCTGAAGAAACTTTCTCTTTTGATCTGATTTATATGAGGACAAGTGAATGTTTTTAAAATGAATTTTCTCTAGCTTGGGTCTCTATCTTTTAGGAAGCAGAATGGCAGTTTGAAAATCAGAAGGCCTTTTTTTGAATCTTCCGTTTACTATTGTGACCTTGGACAATTTTTTAAAAATTGGATCTCACATTTCTCATTTGTAAAGTGTAGATTTCATTTACTTTAAAGGGTATACTGAAGACATGTGCCTGACAATGTGCTGCGTTTTAGCACATTGTTATTCAACTGTTTATTTAGTTGCAAGGTAGTGCTTGAAGCTAGACAAAATTTTAAAGTTTAGCCCCTTCGATGTTTTCAATTTGTATATGAGGGAATTCCCAAGACAAATGTTAGTCTGCTCAGATTTCTTGGATATTTGTATACCTGGACAAATATTTAATTTTCTAAACAAGACTGCTTTAAAAGACCAGAAAGGTCTATACATAAAGGCATTTAACAAAAATAAATTAATATTATGTATATTTCTGGCAAAGTAATTTTAGAAATGGTGAATATGTACAATAAGGTTTTATATTATTACCAGATATGTACTGGGAAAATACATTTATCTTGCAAATTCAAATTTTTGAGCAAAATCCCAAACTACTAGAAAAAACATAGTACTATATCACTTAATAAGTACCATATGATCCAAATATAAGATTATCTGAAGTGAAAGAGACCACAATTTTCTAATAAGTGAAACTTTAAAATTACAGAAAATAATTTGTTCTATGAATTCTATCTTTGTTAGTACAGTAACAATAATAAAAATGCATCTTAATTACATAGAAACACACAAAAGATGAAAATCCCTTTTTTCCCTTTGGAGGCTTAATTAGTTTTATGGATAAATTTGGACAGGTGTTTCCCAGCAACCACTTGACATATATTTATATAACTTATCCCCAGAGATGTCCCTCAGAGCCCACTTTTCAAAATGATAATAAACTCAAACATTTAGAATATAGTTTCCGACCCTGACCCTGTCACTTTCCTTTCCCCCAAGCCATGATGAGGAGGTTTGCAAAAACCTTAAAAATACCAGTGTCAGTTTTTGGAAAATCTTAAATATTTTTCAGTGACAGCTTTTGTGTCCCAGGACTGCAGCGGTGATTCTGTCCATTGTTAGTGCCTAGACATTCCAGCTTCCTACCACCAGTCCCTGGCTTACTGTCCAATTTCCTGCTGGGACTATTCTGCCAAGGATTATAACTAAATTGTAAAAGTGAGCTTTAGGTTATTTTGTTTAAATGTTTTTCTTTAGCTATTATCAATCTATAAGAAATAGTTTGATTATGACATTTGTCTTATATGTATAAAATATGGTCACAAAATAGCAGTTTATGAATACAAGTACTTTTTTGAAGCAAAGTAAATATGGATGCAATAAAAATAAAGGTAAGAAAAAAGAGAGAGAACAATCCAATTCTTCAAGTACTTTTGTCTTTGGTCAAAAATGTTAGTGATTCTAAAAATACATAGAAATTATACAAGGTACACTCTTTAAAAGAGTTTTATAAAATTATTTAACAATAAATAAGGTAACATTTCCCAAGATCAAAAGACAAAGATAGAAATCTTGAGTAGTTGGGCAGGATCTTAATTTATTTAATGCATTTTCTGTACCATATTTACAAGGAGATGGAGAAAAATTCAACCTGTTGGTAGAATGTTGAGCTTCTTAATTTTGAGTTATTCAAGTGACTAAAGTGACAACATTTGCTCTTCTGTGCTCATTTTAAAATCTAACTATTCAATTGTCATATATTTTTGACATCTAAATTTTGTTGTTTACATAGTCTGGTTTTTTGTTGTTTATTATTACAGGATGCAGCAAGAGATGAAGGTAATGAGACGGAAGCCAACAGGATGAGTAAACTAAGAAAGACAAGAAAGAAGGGCACCAAACCACAAGTTTGTTCAACTGAAGTGGGAGAAATGGATACCTCCAGTTCAAACGGTATCTAGCTACTGTGATCCCTCGAAAATGGTGTGGTCCATGACAATCTCCATCTGTTTTTTTTTTTTTTTTTCCACAAAGCATTTTCATTGTTTCCTTAGGAGAAGCAAAAGAACAAAGAAGTATTTATTTGTTTCTACATAGGTGACATCAAAGATGACAAATACATGCTTACAATGTAAATATATAAAAATAACCGATCAAAAGATCCTGAATTTAGAGGGGTTAGAACTAGGTTGCTGGTAGAAGGGATAAAAAGAGAGAACAAAACAGAGGAGCCTATGAGTAGGAAGAGAATCACATCTTTGCCTGGAGAATGAACACAAAGACCACTAGTGAGGATTTGGGAGGCCTCAAGAAAGGTGTGAAATATTTTTCATACCACATGTTGACATTCCAATTAGACTCCGGTAGACCCCAAATAGTGCTGAAATTGAGGAGTTAATCTGGACAACAGCAGAATCTTAGGAATGGTGATGTACTAAGGCAGGGCAGTAGAAATTGCTAGCATATGGGAACAATAAAAAGCAATCAGACTTTTTGTAGATTTTATTATTGTTTCTATTTTAACTTAATTTAATTAATTTATTTTTGAGTCTAAATCTTACTCTGTTGCTCAGGTTGGAGTGTAGTGGCATGCTCACAGCTTCCGCAGCCTTGAACTGCAGGACTCAGTCAGTTCTTCCGCCTCAGCCTTACAAGTAGCTGGAACCACCGGCATGCGCCACCACACCTGTCTACGTCTTTGATTTATTGTAGAGATGAGGTCTTGTCAAGTTGCCCAGGGTTATCTCAAACTCCTAAGCTGAGGCAATCCTTTCTCCTCACTCTCCCAAAGTGCTGGGATTATAGGTGTGAGGCATCACATCCAGCCTTTATTATTGTTTTTATATTCCCCAAAGACAAAATATTCTCTTGGCCAACAACTAGGGCAGACCATTCCGATCACCTCTCATAGTATGTCACTGCCTAGGAATACGTCGTTTTCTCAAGTATTTCTCTCCTCATTGTATTAAAAGACAGTTGAAAACAATTGAACCATGTTTTAACATTTTCTGTTATCACTGCAGAGAGGATCAGAGACCAAACTGTGTGCCACAAATTAGAGGATGCAAGCAAACCTGTCATGGGACCTGACTCCGCTGAGGCTCACCTGTCACACGATGACAAGGACTTCCTGGATCAGACAACAGTGATAAAACCACCACATCCCAAAATATCACCCAGTGTTCTTAGTGGTGAATTTAACCCAAACTTTGGTAAGAATTTTACTGTTCAGGATTTGGGAACAATCTGACAGATGGTTCTAGATACTAACCCCCAGTATGTATTTGAATGAGAGGTAATGTGATGCTGGTTGAAAAATATTAGCCTAGGAGTCAGGCTTAAAAGAATTTATATACCTATTATTTATAAAGTGCTTTGTAGCTTTCTTTGCCCTCTAGACTGCTCATCCAAAGATTAGAGGGGTGACAATGGAAAACCTCTCATCTTTTCTAAAAGTGAAATTCTGTTACTCTAAATTTCTGACTTTTGGTAGTGATGCTACTATTTTGGTACATAAGTGTATTGGTTAAAACTCTTGAACGGAAGTGATAGAAACTAGTTGAAAAAGAGAATCTGAAATGAAAGTTATCTGTTATTAAGGCTCATCTGAATAATCCAAGATAATCTCCCTATTTTAAGGTCAATAACTTTAATTATGTTTGTAAAGCCCTTTTTGCCATGCAATTTAACATGTTCACAGGTTCCAGAGATTATGGCATGGTGGAAATCTTTGGGAGGCCATTCTACCTTCCTCAACATCTCTCTGAATTTCTTTTTCCCTTCTTCCCCTCCCCTTCTATCCCCTCTCCTCCCCTCCCCTCCCCTTCTTTCCCTTCCCCTTTTTTTTCTCTTTTTTTATTGAGTTGGGGGTCTCACTCTGTCCCCCAGGCTGGAGTACAGTGGCACGATCATGGCTCACCACAGCCTTGACCTCCTAAACTCGAGTGATTCTTCCATCTCAGCCTCCCAAGTAGTTGGGACTGTAGGCCTGCACCACCATGCCTGGTTAATTTTTAAAAGTTTTTTGTAGAGACAAGGTCTTGCTATGCTGGGCTTCAACTCTTGGGCTCAAGTATTCCTTCTGCCTCAGTCTCCTAAAGTGCTGAGATTACAGGCATGAGCCACCATGTCTGGCCTCATCTCTGAATTTCTCTCTACTTTAGTTTTATGAGTTTCTCCATGAAGTGAAGAACATGAGCACTGGCAGCCTCTAAACATCAGGCAGCTGTGGATACAAATGTCCACAGAGGCCAGGCAGGTGATATAAATGATGGGCCAGTATAAGAAAATAGGGTGCCATACTGGCCATGAAACACTAGAACAGAGGGCAACACACTGTGGCCCAAGGGCCAAAATCAGCTTGCTGGGCAGGTTTTGAAGATAAAATTTACATATTGTTTATAGCTTCTTTTGTGCTAAAGTGGCATAGTTGGGTAGTTGCAACAAATACCATATGTCTACAAAGTTGCACTATTTGCTGTCTGGTCTTTGAAAACATATCCCATGCACTAGAGGCTGTATGCCCCTTCTATCTAGACCAGTGGTCCCCAACCTTTTTGGTGTCAGGGCCAGGTTTTGTGGAAGACAATTTTTCCACGGATCAGGGTTGGCGGATGGTTTTGGGATAATTCAAGCACATTACATTTTGGTGTGCTTTATTTCCATTATTATTACATGGTAATATATAATGAAATAGAATAATAACATTTATTTGTATATAATATATACTGAAATAGAACATATATAATATAGAATATAAATATATCTAACAAATATATAAAATGAAAAATAATATAATATAAAATGTAATAATCATACATAATTATACAATATATTTTCATATATTGTATTATACATAATTACACAGCAATTAGGTTACCAGATGAAGCTGAACATCTACTTCAGTTAAAGTACATCAACTCACTTGCCACTCACTGATAGGGATTTTGATAAGAGTCTGCAAGCAATTGATTTATTATGGTCTCTGTGCAGCCAACCCCACTGTTAATGTTAACCTGTATTTGCAGCCACTCCCTAGTGCTAGCATCACTGCCTCGGCTCCACCTCAGATAATCAGGAATTAGATTTTCCAAAGGAGTGTGCAACCTAGATCCCTTGCATGTGCAGTTCACAATAGGGTTTGGATTTGGGCTCCTATGAGAATCTAATGCCTCTGCTGATCCGACAAAAGGCAGAATTCAGGTGGTAATGTGAGTGATGGGGAGTAGCTGTGAATGCAGATCAAGCTTCACTCATCGCCTGCCACTCACCTTTTTCTGTGCAGCCGGATTCCTAATGGACCACAGACTGGTACTGGTCTGTGTCCTGAGGGTTGGAGACCTCTGATCTAGACTACCTCAGAGGTCCAGCCAGTGGTTGCTATGGAGAAATATCCACCCAGTAGTTGCTGGATCTAGTTTCAAGAGAAATTTGAACTCAAGAGTTTTACATAAAGTTTTCTAATAGTTCTAATTCTAATAGTTTCTAATTCAAAAAAGTTTCTAAACCCTGGGAAGACTAATCAGAAAACATTTGTTGGCCACATTGGCATCTTCACAGTTTGTGATGCTTTTATTTTATTTTTGAGTTGGAGTCTTACTCTGTCGCCCAGGCTGGAGTGCAGTGGCATGCTCACAACCACCTCAGCCTCAACCTGCTGTGCTCAGGTGATCCTTCCATCTTAGCCTTCCAAGAAGCTGGAAATAGAGGCATGCGCCACCACGCCCAGCTAATTTTTGATTTATTGTAGAGACAAGGTCTCACCAAGTTGCCCAGGCTGGTCTCGAACCCCTGGACTCAGGCAATCCTCTCGCCTTGGCCTCCCAAAGGGCTGAGATTACAGGCTTGAGCCACTGTGCCTGACTGTGATACTTGTTTTATATATTCTAATTTCAGCCACAAGAGAGAAATGGAATTGACCACTCTTACTCCTAAGTAAAAAATCCACAGAAAGAACCCTGAGTAGGAATGTGGGTATCATTATTAACTCAACTAGCACAAAAGCACCCTGTTTGGCCAAGGGTGAATTAAATTCTCTACAGGCCCTAAATACCAAAAAGTCTACAACACTAAGTAAACCACCAATGCATAATATAAAAATAAATTTAAATATCAACCCCTAAAGTAAGTGTAAAAATTTTCCATATGGTCTTTTCTTCTACTTGGAAGGCTGAGACAGAAGGATCACCTGAGCACAGCAGGTTGAGGCTGAGGTGACCATGAGCGTGCCACTGGACTCCAGCCTGGGCAAAAGAGTGAGACTCCAACTCAAATATAAAATAAAATAAAAGCATCACAAACTGTGAAGACAACAATGTGGCCAACAAATGTTTTCTGATTAGTCTTCCCAGGGTTCTTCTTTGTGATAATTGCTCAGAGTTTTTATTTCAAACAATAATACTTTGTTTTTTCAAAGAAAGTTCCATTCCCCTTCCAAATTTTATTGTTTTGCCTATGTACCTGGTTATTTTGCCACCTGGGCTTTTCAGTGCTGTCTGGACTAACATGGTGTGGCTAGAGGGTAGGGCTGCATGTGCACCCACAGGATGGCTCTCACCGCAGCCATGCTGAGGAAAGATGGCAGGCCCTCGCAAGGAGCATGGCAGATCATCTCAGGCATGCAAGAAGCTGGATGTTTGTGGGGTGCACTTGTGAATACACTTTTCCCTTTTTTTGCATCAATATTTCTGAAAGCCCAAATGCCTGCTCAGTCTGCTTTTTTATAAGTGACCATGGCTTGTCCTCTGAAACTGAAATATGTCCTTGTTGTCACTGAACACAGGCAACATTTATCCAAGGTCTTCTAGTTGCTATAGAGCTTTGAGGTTGTTGGTTTTTTTTTGAAATTGTTTTCTTTTTTTCTCCCTAAACATTCATAGCAGTAAAACTTCCTCTATAAAAACACATTGATTTAATTTATTAGTCCTCTGAGGGAATAGAAAAAGGAGAGCACCTCCCAGGAACCACACTGTAAGAAAAACAAATGAGCCCCTCAACTGGCAATTATCTGCCTGCTATTCATCATATGCAGCTGGGAAAGGCTGACCAAAAGGTATAATTGTAAGTAACAAGTATGATTTATTTGAAGAAAAGAAATTCAGACTGATGCAGCAAGATTAGTTGATGCCTTGAAAACGAAATTGGATCGGTTGGAGTTCTCATACTGGTGAAAGAACTGAACTTATAATGAAAAACGGATGCTTAGGATACATATAAAAACATACGATGACAACTTTTACTTGTTAATTAGACAAGGTCAAATCAGACAAGATGCAATCATGCATTTGTTTATTCATTCATTCACTCACACACTCACTTATTAAAGAAGTATTTATTGAGTGCCTATGAGATGCTTGTACTACTACAGGTACTAGGGATATAGCCGCAAGTAAAACGAAGCCCTTGCTCTCATAAAGTCGATATGCAAGTGAGGAAGGAAACCTGAATTTACAACATGATAGGTGGGTTAAGATCACTGAAGAAAATGGAAATAGAATGATATATTGCTATGGACTGAGTCCTGTTTTTCCAAAAACTCTTACGATGAAGTCTAACCTTCAGGACCTCATAATGTGACTGAATCTGAAGACAAGGTCTTTAAAGAAGGAGCTAAGGTAAAGTGAGGTCAGTAGGATGGACTCTAAACCATTGATTGGTGTCTTCCTAAGAGGAAGAGAATAGGGTGCACACATGCACAGAGGTAAAACCATGTGAAGATACTGGGAGAAGACAGCTATCTTCAAGCCAAGGGAAGAGGTCTTTGAAGAAACAACACAGACGACACCTTTGATCTTGGACTTCTAGCCTCCTGGAATGATGAGACAATACATTTCTGTTTAAGTCACCCTGAAAGAAGTTCGGCACCAGTAACGACTCCACACCCGGTCAGAACCAAGAGATTTATTAAAGGGGCAGCTACACGAAGGGACTGTAACCGAGGAAGATCAAGAGAGAGAGAGAGAAAGAGAGAAGGAGAGAGAGAGTGAGACAGGGGGAGAGAAGGGGAGAGAGAGTGAGAGAGTGTGAAAGAGAGAGAGTAAGAGAGAAGGAAAGAGAGAGCTATGCAGGGAGAGGGGTATATTTATGGACCTTGCAGGGGTTGGCCAGTGCCATGTTTGGGTCTTATTGGAGGAGACTATGAGGTAGTATTTTTATAGGGAGAGGTTGTTTGAGCACAGGTTTAAGTTTTGCGCGCGCGGGAAAAGCTGGAGCTTAGGGCCTTTGTTGTCTTTGGGAGGCAGCGCCATCTTGGGGACGCCCTTCTGACTCTTCTCTGAGCCTTTCACACCCGGTCTGGGGTATTTGTAATGGTGGCCCTAGCAAACCAACACTTATACAGTACTCACTGTCCAGCACAATGCATCCTGAAGATTTTAAAGTGACTCAAGGGTTGGACTTGTCCATGTTATGATCAAGTCTCCTTCAGTTCATACTTCAGGTGTTTATGTTTTATTTTTTTTGACCCTTCCACCTTGTGAGATTACCTCACCTTTGCATTTGATGGCAAGTTTATTATCTATAGTTCCCCCACTCAATAAGATTCAGTTATATGAGAACAGTATCTTCTCTGGCTGCTTCCTAGATACATTTACAATGTGAATAGTATGTGGTAGTGAAAAATATCTATCATGAGTGCATGAATATTTTTCTTATTATAAAATAATACATATTTGTTGTAAAAAATTTAGTAGATACATATAAGCTAAAAAAAAACTGTAAGATTACCTGTCATCCTATTCCTGGTGAACCAATAAAATTTTCTTTCTCTTTTCATGGGAGATGCCTTCTTTATAGCTTGTATAAAATTGCTTATTATGATTAGAATACTGATTATCTGAGAATTTCCACATTTTAAAAAGTCTGTAAGTTTTATTTTATTTAAGGAGCATTATTCATCTTGGGTCGAATACCCAATATTTCAGAATAGGTTGGGAATACAGCAACTGCTAATTTAGCATGAAACATTGTAATTGCTACAGCTTAATTGTTTGTGCTAAATGGAAGGTAGTTATGAAGCCTCAGGAGTCTCAGTGTAGCCAAATGTATCAGTGACAGGACATTATCTCTAATATATTTGCTTAGGTGGAACCAGTAATTTGCTTTCCTCACGCTTCATGTACTTAAAATCTACTTAATCTATGTTTTTAAACTGTCAATCTTTATGCCAGTTTTTAAAGCCTAATCATATCTTGGAAAAAGATACTCAGGTATCACTTTAAAATTATAGCTGCTCACTGTCAGCAATGTGACAGATTGATGGGTGTTTGGATGCAAACGTGATCACGGTACCATTTACAAGGGTTAGAGTACTTATGCTCACTCTATGCGTTTAAGTGGCACTTATATGGTGCTCACTATTTGCAGTAACTGTTAATAACTTGTATAATCCTCATAACAAGCCTATGAAGTAGGTAATATTTTATTGATGAGAAAGCTGAGGCACACAAAGCATAAGATCACTGGCCAGCCAAAGCAGGATTTGAAGGGAGGCAGGTAGACTTGAGTGTACCATGTGCCTGTCCCTTCTATGTGCTATGGACATATTTATTCAATGTATGGTAATGAGTCACCCAACAAAAGCTGAATTCTAGTTTCAAATTATTTTTTATTTTTGGAGTCAAGATTGCACTCTGCCACACAGGCTGAAATGCAGTGACATGATCCTGGCTTATTGCAGCCTCAGTCTCCTGGGCTCAGGTGATCCTTCCGCCTCAGTCTCCTGAGTAGCCGGGACTACAGGCATGTACCACTATGCCTGGCTAATTTTTAAAATTTTCTTTTTATTTTTGTAGAGATGAGGTCTCACTGTGTTGTCTAGGTTGGTCTCAAACTCTTGGGCTGAAGCAGTCCTCCCTCCTTGGCCTCTCAAAGTGTTGAGATTACAGGTGTGAGCCACTGTGTCTGGCCTCTAGTTTCAATTTTGACAATGAACTGATAGTGCTACTTTAGTGTACCACTTTAGGATTCAAGCTAATAAGTTGGCTAGATGAGATGTTTTGTATCCAAAGTCTCTTCTAGCTCCAAAGTTTTAGAATTTGCAAATTATCTTAAAAGTCTTGAAAATAACATTTTTTAATTTAAAATAACAATTTTAAAATTGAGTATGCAGTCTAGACTTTTCATCTCCTATATTCTATTCTTTAAAAAAAAAAAAACTCTTTCATTTGCTCATTTAAACAACTTTAAATTTGATGGAAAGTCTAAGGTAGACTTCTTAGATTCAGATGCCATTAAAAATAAAGCCTTTTGAACAAAAATGTCCCCCAAACAAAACAAAACAAAACCACAGAAAATATACAAAAACAATTTTACTTTCAATCATGTAGAAACTTTAAAATTAGAAATTAGCAGTTAGTTCCAGAAGCCCCCAATTTTTTCAATGGTAGACACCTATATATAGACTTTTGTGATTCCAGTGATGCATAGTTATGTAAATATGTTCTAATTTCCACAAGCAAAGGGAATTTCATTAAGTACCTATATATATGCTTATGCAAATAATGTTAACTTTAGCTCTGTCCTAACTGATAAACAATATCCTAGGCTGTTTAGACACAATGTTCTTGGGGAAATGGTAAAGGGAGGGTAAGAAGGGGCTCCAACTCTAAACCGATGACATGATGCATATGTAATGCTTTTGTTCATAATCTTCATGACTAATTCACTCTACTCTGGATTCTTTTTGCTTCTCAGTTCATCATAATCTAGTGACTTAGAACCATTCTTTATTTTCCAGATTGCACCAGGGACAGCGCTCACATACTGACCCCACCCCAACTCTCTTCTAGAATGAAACACATTAAACAAGCAATGGCCAAGAATCACCTCCAGTTTGTGCGATTTGAAGCAACAGACCTCCATGGTGTGTCCAGGTCTAAGAGTATCCCTGCACATTTTTTTCAAGTGAGTTTTACACACAGTGGATTAAATGTAATTTCATGGCCATTAGCAAGCAAACGATTCTTTTTACTCTTTATTTTCTTGTAATCTATATAGCAATTCAAGCTGAAAATCAATAATTTATTTTGTTTTTTCCCTTGTCCCTCCCCAAACACATTATTGCTCCCCAAGGAACTGAACATATACTCTTAGCTTACAAACAGCAGTTCCTTTATCCAATAGAAATACAAAACTAATTAAGACTGGTAATTTTAGTCCTTCTGTCTTGAATAATTTCCCTCTGCAGAATTATCTTTTCTCCCTTACTGCAATTATGAAGATTATATTTTATTTGACATATGAAAATTGCAACAGAAGACCCAAGAGCAAATATAAAAGGGAAAAAAATGATTAAAGAGAAATAACTTGCTAGATAAAAAGCATATTCCTTCCAGCTCCTAATTCTGATAAGAAAACACACCATTATTGCTGGATGACTTAATGAATATTACTAAATTCCTGAAAATGGTAATATCAAGAAATATTATATTTTGTTGTTTTGGGACTTTCTTATATTTTTAAAATCAATTTATGTCATGTTTATTTTGATGACTGATTTTTTTTTGTCAAACAACAAATTTTTTTGAAGAGATATCAGTGAATATTATTTAAGAAAATGTAAAAGTTAAGCATTCCGTATATTTAATTATTTGCTAAAACATATTATACTTTTACCACTTTAATGTCAGATTATAATTTTTCTTATTTGCTTCATATTGGAAAAAATTGGGCATCTGCAAAAACACTTTTAATGTAATTTCAGTAGCTTTAAATTTGTTAAGGAATTTTTTGGAGCTGCCTGCAGATACTGCTTCCTCTTCGTCCAGGCAAGAACACTTGTTGAGTAATTTTTATAACAAAAAGTGAAGTTTATTGTGGAAGGGCCAGAATATAATTGATATGAATCTCTTTCAATCAATAAGAAAACATAACTTGCATTTCAGACGCTTGCCAGAAACCTCATTATAAAGCTGTTCACTATTCAGTTTTTGTCAAATTTTCATCCCTTATTTAACTTAAGGGCATCTAAAAGCCACATATTTGGAACATTGCTCTAGTTCCTCAATGGGATCCCTTTACAGACATAAAACTTAATATGCTGATTACATTGCTGAAGATTGATATAATTGACATAAAGAGAAAATTTTTGCATTATTTTTCCCCCCACACTGCTATGGAATATATTTTCCATTATTTTCTTCAATATCCCACACATACAAACTACTTTCACGTCTGGAGTTTAGCTAGGAAAACGTTTGTTGATAATGAGAATTCTGATAAAACTCATCATACATCCCTTTAATGGCTGTATTTATTCTTAGTCCAAGTTTCCTAATCACACACTTTCCCATTTTATTGCCTAGTTATTGTCACTTAATGATCATATATTATCTACATATTTTTAAACAAGATATTTTATATTTAATTTGGAACTTGTGAAGCTGTAAATCATAATGAGTATTCGAGTCACAAATATTTGTAATGTAAGATGAAACAATTGATTTGGGAAAATTTATTGTGAAAAGATATTAAAATAGCATTATTTATAACAGCTAATCTAAATGATGCATGTTTGTATATATATGTGTACAAGGGGGACCCCCGAAAGCCTGAAATTTATTTATAAAAAATTGTGTATTTATATTTTACACGTTTAAATTTCAGTCACCGTCAAAGTACTCTCCATTTGATGCACTACACATGTGAAGATTCTTTTTCCGCTGCTCAGAACGGTTCTTGAACTTGTCAATTTTGATACCATTTAGTGCTTCTACCGTTATTTGTTTCACCTCTTCCACATCAGCAAAACGTTTCCCTAAGAGGACTTTTCTCCTCTGGGGAAATAAAACAAAAGTTGCTCAGGGCATGATCAGGTGAATAGGAAGGGTGGAGTATGGATAGGATCATGCTGTTTTTGGTCAAAAACTGCTGAACAGCACAGTGTGGGCAGGTGTACTCATAAAACACTCATCATGAAAAGGGCAAACGTGCTGAAAGACTCTCCAAAAAAAAAAAAAATTCATTGAAGCCAAATACAGCCTCTCACAACAATACTAGCTGGTACACTGATACTGATGGGGAAGATGTGCTGCAAAGGGCCATCCCTCTAAAGAAAATTGTTTTTTTGGGTCCCCCTCAGATATATGCATACACATGCACAGACATATGTATACAGACACACACACATACAATTCTGTATGAGAAATTAATCAGAGTGGCGTGAATAGTTTGAGTCTGCCATGGCTTAGTAAAAAGTAATTTTGATTTTCATAAAAATAAATTCTAAAATATACTCATATTTTACAACTCAACACTTTTCTATTTATGAAAATAAAAAAATCAAATTGAAGATTATTGTTAGGATATTAAGGCAAATAAGAGAAAAAATAATCCATCTTCTTCACTTATAGATGAGGAAAGGGAGGCCTAGAAAATGTTAAGAAATGCTCAACTTTCTTTTCTTTGTTTTTGGGTTGGAGTCTTACTCTGTTGCCCAGGCTGAAGTGTAGTGGCACACTCATGGCCCCTGCAGCTTTGACCCATGCCTGGAACTACAGTCATGCACTACCACGCCCTGCTAATTTTTTGATTATTGTAGAGATGAGGGCTCACCATATTGCCCAGGCTGATCTCGAACTCCTGGGCTCAGGTAATCCTCTTGCCACAGCCTCTAAAAGTGCTGGGACTATCGCCAGGAGCCACCGTGTCTGGCAGGGAACACTTTCTTAAGTGGCAGAACTGCAGTTAGTGGCAGAGCTGGGAGACGAATCTGTGACTCCTTACTTCTGTGCCTTCCTTTTAAAAACTGCACCTATTTTCTTCAACTCAACTGTAATATTTCCTTTTATTCTTCATCTGAGCTAAGTTCTTTCTTATTAAGTTGAAAAAATATTGATTTAAAGAAAAACAGATAATCTACCAGGAACAGAGAAAGACTGTTAGTATAGAAAAGCCCAGATAGGGGACCTATAATAAAATGCTCTGTTTAAAGAACTTATCATGCGTCTGGCACTGTGCCAAATACCTTACAAACGTTAGTATATTTAAACCTTATAATCAACTTGTACCACCTCTGCTGTCAGAGAGTCAATTTTTATTTAAATTACATACAAATAACATTTCTTTCCTATCTTTGATCTAATCAAAACATGATAAATCATTATAAAATTCATAACTAGTTCTTGGCTTATTTCAAAAGGTGATCTTTACTATGATCTAAATTCTAGTTATCATAGGGATTTAAATTATTCTGCAAAAATTTTGTGGCGTCCGTAGTGATCTGTATTGGAATATGAAGTTGTTCCAGTGCTTTATCTCCATAAACACAATTTGAGATAATTTACTGTCATATATTTATAAACCTCTCATAATGAATGGAGGGTAGTTTGCATCCTGCATGTCTAAAGCAGAATAAAGCCAATCACAGTGTTAGAAAAGAGTGCTCAGAAAAATATGGATTAAAGACCCTGAAGAATAAAGTGTGATTTTTTTTACTCTTCTTCAAGTTTGTGAAGGCCTATTGGAGTGAAATGGTAACCAGCTGTTTTCTAAACTATTCACAGCCAAGGGAGTACACACACAGACTTAAATTGCAGGAACTCTTAGAAGTCTCATGAATAAAATACATTATCCCTCATTTTAGATACACATACAGCTAACATACAGGTTTTCAAACAAAAAAACTGGCAAGGAGGGGAATGACATTATTTCTTACATTGAAAAGCTGAATTAAAGGATTCTATACTATAATACTCTAAGATCTCACAGTACGTGTGTGTGTGTGTGTGTGTGTGTGTGTATATGTGTGTGTGTGAAGTTTACATGTATATGTCTTTGAGAGTGTTGAAAAATTAAGTGGGCACTGAAGGGTGTTAGACTCACTCAACTTTATTACTGGTAAAAGCATATTTGGGTCAGTCCCATCAAAATAGCATTTGAAAATAAGTGTAGAGATTGTGGACAATGAAGGAAGCACATGGGCAAAGGCAGAGAATGAACCAGATTTTCTCTACTTCAACCAGTCCCTCTTGGGCAGCTGTACTAGAGTCTGGCTTCCTTCCACCGTGTAATAATACACCAGAAGGGGCAGATACGAACCAGAAAGTGACGTTCATCAAACACCAGACATGCTAGTGCCTTGATCTTGGACTTCTCAGCCTTTAGAACTAAAGGAAAATATATTTCTGTTTTTGTAAGTCAAAAAAAAAAAAAAAAAAAGAAGTCTGGCTTGCAGATGGTTAGGATGTTTATTAACCTCATGATGCTTACTGATTTCATGAAAACCAAACTTTACAGTTGGGACTTTTTCTCTAACTATTAATGTGACTTTCAACCTTGTTGAGATTTTCAATATATACTTTCTAGAGATTGTTTTAGGTGTCTGTTCAACCTGATAACCTTATCACATCCCTGTAGCCTGGCACATAGTAAAAGTTAAATAAATGACCAGACTCAAGGAATCCTAGAGCTATATGATTAGAAAGTGCTTTAGCAATCATCCAGTTTAACACTTTTGCTTTCTCAAAGGTGTGAGAGCTTTGGAACATAGTCCAGGGACATGCTTAACGTTCCAGAAGCAATGAACGAAAGAGCTAGGATCAGAAGCAGAATCTGCATACACTCTGCCCATGCTGACTTGAAGGCTACAACATTTTAGGAACTAAAGCTTTGGAGCTGTAGGTCCACATTTACAGACAAATTTCCTGGGGATTGAAGACAGTGAGTTAATTGGTAGTTAATTCTTAAATAAGTTGCAAGAGTGAATAAACAAGAGGCCTCAGCTGATCTGGCTCCTTTGCTGTTAGCAACTGTGCTGGTGCCACGGTACTGACACTGGCTCTCTGAGAAGGACTTAAAATTCTCTTTATTATTATTTTTTGTAGAGTCAAGGTCTTGCCAAGTTGCCTAGGCTGGTCTTGAACTCCCAGGCTCAGCCAATTCACTCGCCTCAGCCTCCTAAAGTGCTGGGTTTACAGACTGAGCCACTGAGCCCGATCTGATTGAGGATTCTTTTTTTTTTGAGTTGGAGTCTTACTCTGTCACCCAGGTTGGAGTGCCATGGCACACTCATGGCCATTCCAGCGTTGACCTGCTGGGCTCTGGCGATCCTTCTGCCTCAGTCTTCCAAGTAGCCGGAACTACAGGCACACACCACCACGCCCAGCTAATGTTTTTTGTTTGTTTGTTTGTTTGTTTGTTTTAAATTGTAGACACGAGGTCTCACCAAGTTGCCCGGGCTGGTCTCGAACCCCCAGGTTCAGGCAATCCACTCTCCTCGGCCTCCCAAAGTGCCGGGATTACAGGCTGAGCCACTGAGCCCGGCTGAGGATTCTTTACAGTCAACTTTTGAGAGTCAGTTAACTCAGGATTACAACAGAATCTGCCAAAATAAAGTCTTATCTGAAGTATTGGCAGCCATACCATTGAAAAACAGGGCTTTAAAAAGTACTTTTGATGATGATAATTTCAAATAATTCCACAAAGCTTTACCTTTGTCTTGTGCTACAAAGAGATTTTCTTTATCATTATACCTTTTATTTATAACTGCTATTTTCAGATCTAAGAGCATATGAAGGCTTCAAGTCTTAAAATGCTAAGCTATTTATCAAGGTACTTTTGGGGGTTTTCATCTTAATTTAAAATTGATGCAAGCTGGGCATGATGGTTCATGCCTGTAATCACAGCACTTTGGGAGGTCAAGGTGGGAGGCTCGTTTAAGCCAGGAGATTGACACCAGCCCGGGCGAGATAGCGAGAACCTCATCTTAATAAAAAATTAAAATAACTAGCAGGGTATGGTGGGGCCTATGGTCCCAGCAACTCAGGGTAGAAGGATCGCCTGAGCCCAGGAAGTTGAGGCGGCAGTGAGCCGTGATCATGCCACTGACTCCAGCCTGGGCAACAGAGTGAGACCCTGACTCAAATACATAATAAATACATAAATAATGAGACCCTGGCTCAAATACATAATAAATAAATAAATAAGATTTAGTCTCAAGTTAGTATTCACCAAGAGATAATAGGCATCCCCCCCCATTAGCAAGGCTTCCCCCCACCTTTTGTTGTCGAGTTCCCAAATCGAATGACCCTTTTCCCTCTTTAGGAAAAAGTGATCCGTGGCGTTTACATGCCCCGAGGTTACCTGGAGCTGATGCCCAACCCTAAGGACAACGAAGTGAATCACATCAGAGCCACGTGCTTTAACAGCGACATCGTCCTCATGCCAGAGCTGTCAACCTTCAGGGTTCTGCCGTGGGCCGAGAGGACCGCCCGGGTGATCTGTGACACCTTCACGGTGACCGGCGAGCCGCTGCTCACGTCCCCCAGGTACATCGCCAAGAGGCAGCTGAGCCAGCTGCAGGAGGCGGGCTTTTCCCTGCTCTCGGCCTTCATTTACGACTTCTGCATTTTCGGGGTGCCCGACATCATCAACTCGAAGACCCTCTCCTTTCCCGCCTCCACCCTGCTCAACAACCACGACCAGCCCTTCATGCAGGAGCTCGTCGACGGCTTGTTCCACACCGGGGCCATGGTGGAGAGCTTTTCCTCCTCTACCCGGCCCGGGCAGATGGAAATCTGCTTCCTGCCGGACTTCGGCATCAGCTCCGCCGACAACGCGTTCACCCTCCGAACGGGCGTCAGGGAAGTGGCGAGGAAGTACAACTACCTCGCCAGCTTCTTCGTGGAGACGGGGCTCTGCCACTCGGGCGTGCTGTCGCACAGCCTCTGGGACGCCGGCGGGAAGAAGAACCTGTTCTGCGGCGGCCCCGGGGCGGAGCCGCTGCCGGCCGCGGGCAGGAGGTGGCTGGCCGGGCTGCTGCGGCACGCG
>NW_007247340.1:333726-373294 GCF_000164805.1 Carlito syrichta
CGCCAAGGAGAGCAAAGACCTCAGGGAGGGCGTGCCTGCCACCTGGGGCTACAACGACAACGGCTGCACCTTCAACGTCAAGTGCCACGGCGAGAAGGGCCCCCGCATCGAGAACAGGCTGGGCTCGGCCACCGCCAACCCTTACCTGGTGCTGGCCGCCACGGTGGCCGCCGGCCTGGACGGACTTCGGCGGCGGCGGCGGCGAGGGGCCGGAGGGGGTCTCGGCGGGTCCGGAGGAGGCCGCCCCCCTCTGCCAGGCCACGCCCTCCGAGATCCCCTTGAAGCTGGAAGATGCCCTGGTGGCCCTGGAGGAGGATGAGTGTCTGAGGCGGGCTCTGGGCGAGACGTTCATTCGCTATTTTGTCGCCATGAAGAAGTACGAGTTGGAAAACGAGGAGATCGACGCCGAGAGGAATAAATTCTTGGAGTATTTTATTTAGCGCGGAGCCCCTCTCGGGGCCCTTAGGGACGCGATGATTGCGGAGGTAGCGAGTCTTCCAGAACAGAGAGATGGAGCTTCTGTAATTAACAACGGCAGCAGTCGCCGAGACTCCAGATGCTTTTGCGCTTTCTGGGTCCCCGGGAGTATTTGGCAGATGAAGTGGGACTGGGGAGCGGATTCTGATAACAAACAAACAATAAAGTTGTGGTGCAGCTGTGATATGCAAACTTACCAGATCTTGTCAGTTAGTCATCATTTCCTCTGTGTATGTTGACGGAGATAGGGAAATTCAGTTTTGGGGGGGGAGGCAATCATGATGTTCACACATTTTTAAAAAACACCTTAAACATTAGAAAGAAAAAAATTAAATGACTAAAAATAAAAGAACGAATTTCTTTTTCTTTTCTTATCTTTCTTTTATTTGAGTCAGAGTTTCACTCTGTTGCCCAGGCTGAAGGGTGGTGGCATGATCGTGGATACCGCAGCTGTGACCTGCTGGCCTCAGGCAGTCCTTCTGCCACAGCCTCCTTTGTAGCTGGGATTACAAGGGCATGCCACCATGCCCTGGCTAATTTTTTTTTTTTTTTTTTAATTGTAGAGACGAGGTCTCTCCATATTGCCCAGGCTGATCTTGAACTCCTGGGCCCAGGAAGTCCTCTCACCTTGGCTTCCCAATGTGCTATGATTATAGGTGTGAGCCACTGCCCCTAGCCAAGAAGAACTAATTTCTGTAATACACATATGTTGTGTCTTCCTGGGAGACAAATTTACGAATATAATCTCACTAATGAAGATATATTGAGAATCTAGATTGCAAGCATCGTTACAACCTTTCTAAATAAGTTAGTTAAGTTTTGCGAATACATATAAATTTTTCCATAAGTCTTCTCTTTTTGCCCTTCTTCACCGGCTCTTAAATAAGTTAGGAGCTTCAAGATGATATGTTTTCAAGAAATAAATTCATAAGAAATAGAATTAGGTCTGGGAACAATGTCAGATTTTTGTTTGTTTGTTTGAAAATAGAGATGGGGTCTTGCCCGGGCTGGTTCCAAACTCCTGGTCTCAAGCAATCTTCCTATCTCAGCCTCACAAAGTGCTGGAATTACAGGTGTTAGCTACTGCGCCCAGCCGAATGTCAGCTTTTACAAGTAGTCGAAGTCTTTCTTTAAACAATGCCTTACATAGAAACCCAATACATAAATTCCAGATGGAACGGAGTATGTGTGTGAGGGGGGTGGGCTCTGACATTCCACAGAAACCTTGAGTGCTCTGCTGAGTGTGAGAACAACCCCCGAGCTAGCCAGGGTTATGTTTGCAGCTTAAATTTGTTATTCACATCACTGATTCTGTTGCCTACGGAGGTTGGTATCTCCCCAGAGAATATTAAATGTTCCAGGGCTTTGTTTGAATGAGACAATATCGTAACTATCACTAAAGTTTAGCTTCTTTTGGGAAGAAGTCCCAAATCCACTGACTAACAAGTGAAAACACTGTTCTCCTGCTTAGGATCAAACAGCAGATTTTATGTTCAATTAAAACTGACTGTGGTCTCAATTTAGATAGCAAATACACAAGCAGAGGATTAGAATTTGGCTCAGATCCTCCTATTAAAATTCTTAGTACTCAGTAGCTTCCATAGTGAAAGTTGGTCTGTCTTTCATTAATTGTTCCCCTCTGTTCTCCTTTGAGCAGAAGTGTTTGGAGACATAGGAATAAAGCTCATGGATGGATTGAATGGTAGAGAGAAAGATAGTGTAGGGTGGGTGGGGAGGAAGAGAATCAGCCCTGAAACCTCCAGAATGAAACCTCCAGAATGAAACCCCATACATTCCGCCATGGAGGAGGCCTAAGGAGGAGGCCCTGACAACCTGCTAGCTGTTGGCCAGTATGTGTTTTCCCCCGGTTCTCATTAAGTAAACTTCAATGTGTCCATTGAAAACACAATGAAAAATAAAAATGCCATTTCTGGGTCTTCATTGTCGTGGAAGTGGTCATGTTGTTTGGTTCTGGTCAAAGAGATGTAAGTAGACGTGTTGGACGGAAGCTCTAGGAAATCTTCTTTCCTAACATTTTTAGATCCAAATGGTCCATGTACAGATTTGTTACTGGGGTATGTCGCAGGATAATGAGGTTGGGGCTTCTATGGAGCCTCGCCAACTAGGTGGTGAGTATGGTACCCAACAGGTAGTCTTTCAACCCATGACCCTCTCCCTTCCTCCCCCGTTAGGTATCCTCAGTGTCTATGGTTCCCATCATTATGCCCAAGTGTACCCAGTGTTTAGCACCCACTTGTAAGAGAGAACATGCAGCATTTGGTTTTCTGTTTCTGTGTTAACTTGCTTAGAATGATGTTCTCCAGATGCATCTGCGTTGCTGCAGAGACATGATTTTGTTCTCTTTCAGGGCTGTGTAGTATTAGGCCATTTTCTGAAAGGACAGATGCTGTGTATGCTGCCCTTTCTCCTTGCCTTTTCCCTTCCTGCTGAGGGAGGCTGGGGTCACATCCGCGGCAAGGGAGAAGTCATGCGGTGAATCTTCTGCTTTGTGGAGCAGCTTGACTTGCCTGCCTCCAGATTTTACCTGAGAGAGGGTCGAACTTCTATCTCCTTTAAGCCACAGTCATTTCGATTCCTTGTTACTTGGGACAAAACTCACTTTCTATTTTGTGTGCACGTGTGTGAATGTGTGTGTGTTTCTGTGTGTAGGAGTGGGACATTTGAGGGATTGGGGATTAAAAACCAGTGAAAGGCCACTTTGTCAACCCTTCCACTTCTGGAGAGGAGACCCTGAGTTAGTTATAGGGATCCACATATGCAACGTTGCATCATTGTATTGTCTCTCACCTTAACAGGGTCCAGGGGTCTTTGTGAAGCAAGATGAGTGCTTTGTCATCATTTTATTATGAGTAAAAGAGGCTACAAAAACTATGCTAATCACAGTGTTTGTAGTCCTTATTTCTTTCCATTTACATTAATAACAAAACTAAAAAACACAATACTCAGGATGTCTATGTGAAGGGATTATGTCACTGACAGTGTTATCTTCAGTGCTAAGTGTACCATGGTGAGTTGACAGACTATTCGGTCATAACTCACACATCAGTCTATAACACGAGCTGATGTGGTAGTCTCCATGGAGGTTTCAGTGAGATGTGTGCTAGTCTGTGGTCTTGTTCTTTAAAGTAAACCAAAAGATTGAGAGAATTTGGGGCTAAAGAAAAATCAGGGTAGGTAGATGTAAAACTCAGTTCTCTGTTTTTCTATTTCTTTTATAGGTTATTTTAGTTAGTTTGTTTATTTACTTATTTTTCTCTTTTTAGATTGATTTATTAGGGAAAATAGTGCCACCACCAGAAGAGGTGTGAGATACCCAACCTGGTTGAACAGGCAATCTTTTATCTGTTAGAGGTGTTTTATTGTTGAGGGGACTTTCTGCTGATGCGTCTACCATCTTGCTCTAGGTTTAGAGGGTCAGGCACTCATTTGACGGCATTTACTGAGCGCCTTTTGTGTGCTAAGTCTTCTGCTGGGAGCCACTGCACTAGGGGAGACCAAGATAAGATGAGAAGACAGTGAGAATTTGGGTCTGTATATCTTAAGCAGACCAGAAATAATTTTTTTGTAGGCCTAATGCTGAAAAAAACTATTTAGAAAGTCACTTTATGGCATGAAAAGGGTGCTTTATGAATCTCTTTACAGAAATTACTTTCTTATTTTCATTTACTATAATTGTTCTAATCAAAGCTTAGGGGAAAATGTGATTACTGAATTTAAAGTTGGTTATTAAATGAGTATACATAAGAAATGTAAATTAAAAACGATAATGTTTTAGGACTAGAAACCAAAACATTAGTATTGTAGTAGGAAGTTTCTATTTTCAAGGAAATTTTATGATCTAAAATTTCATTTTACAGTGTCTGAATAACAACAAAGCCTAAAATGATGATTTGAAGGCAATGAAAGATCTAAAACTTTATTGTGAATAAAAATTGAAAGCACAGAGTGAAATCTGTGCTCATCAGCAACGCAGACTAGTCTATGGACATAACTTCAGTCACCTGCTTCACAAAGCACATTTACCAATATGTGTATTGTTATTTTTGGACAATTCCTTTCACCTTGAATTTTCTACTGCACGTGTTAAAATGTGTATCTTTGAACGTTATCTGTGTGCACAGTGCTTTGCCCTTTAAAGCTCTTCTCATGTTTCATGCTGACCGACAACTCTTCAGTAGTTATCTATCTGATAACTCTATCCAGGTCACAAAATCTCATCACAAAAGACCATGGTTTGCATGATATTTCCTAATAGATGTGAGTTCTAAGATAAAACAGTTCTTACTTATATTTGCATTTATATTTTTTGTTTTTTTGCATGTGTCCTGGAATTCAATAAATGTTATCAACCAGTAAATGCATATGGTGCAGGAGTACTATGATTGTCCAGTGTAATACACACAAATATACATATCCAGAGAGAGTGAGAAGTAGAGACGGAGACAACTGAGATAATCAACGTTTTGTGGTTTGCTATTGGCCCTACGATTACTGCCATTGGATAAACTTCTTCAAGATTTCTCTTTCTAGGAACTCTTGGATAAACATAATTTGATTAGCTTGGTGGGGACCGTAAAAGTCAGAGGGCAGGGTGGAGTACTCATGCTTTTTGGCCATGTGGAATCTTTCAATGGCTTTCTTATATTTGTGGAATTTGGTCTGGTGACGAAGCTCATGCCTGTAATTCCAGCACTTCAGGAGGCCAAGGCGGGAGCAATGCTTAAGCCTAGGAGTCCAGGACCAGCTTGGGCAACACAGCAAGACCTCATCTCCATGAAATTAAAAAAATTAGTTTGGCACGGTAGCACACACCTATAGTCCCAGCTACTCAGAGATTATTTTAATCTATTTATTTATATTTTTGACTTGGGGGGGTCTCACTCTGTCACCCAGACTGAAGTACAGTGGCACAACCATGGCACATCGCAGCCTTGACCTCCTGGGATCAGACGATCTTTCTGAGCAGCTGGAGCTACAGGCATGTGTCATCATGCACGGCTAATTTTTTGATTTTTTTTTTTTTTGTGTGTAGGATAAGATCTTGCTATGTTGTCCAGGCCGGTCTTGAACTCCTGGGTTCAAGCAATTCTCTCGCCTTGGCTTCCCAGCCTGCTGGGATTACAGGGATAAGCCACATTGACTAGTCAATATATTTTAAATATTAAGGCTTCTGGACACCAACATGCGTGGAGATGGTTAAATAATTGGATCTTTCCTTTGTTAATATGCAGTTCAATTGAAAGCACTTTTGCTGAGTTGTAATATGCTAGACTACAAACAAATCTCAGCAAACCAGATGTGGAACTGTTCAGGCAAGTAATTATCTGTCTGATAACTCTATCCAGGTCATAAAATCTCATCACAAAAGACCATCATGACATAACATCATTTCATAACCTTTCTCAGAGAAGTATAATAATTCAAGTTTTAAATAGTTTTATAATTTTTTTGAACATAAAGAATACCTGGTTGAAATTTCTGACAGTCCTCAGAATTTGTACTGGTGTCATTTAAATTATTTTGTTTCACCTTTAGAAGTATTCTTTGACAAGAACTCAGCATCCATTGAGAGAATAACAGACTTGATACTACTCTCTGGCTGCTTAAGAAATAATAGATAAGAAAACACATTGATCTTTGAAAACAGTCAAACTACATGAAAAGGAAATGTGAAAATTAAGACGAAAAAGAGAATTGGCTGAGAATCTGCCACATGATTAGATAACAAAGGTTTTTTTTCCCTCCCTTTATAGGATTTTTTTCTAAGACTAATAAGATCAGTTCTACCTGGAATGAAAAATAGCACTTTAATTAATAGCCTTACAAATTTAATTTTTATAGAACTGCTGATATATGATTCATTGAAAACTCATGAATATCAATTTATCGGACATATACAATAGATTTACTGAATAAATGGTTATAATGTAGAGACCGTTTCATATATAAGCTAGAGGGCGGCAACGTACCATGAAACAGTCAGTCCTGGTGGCTCAGAATTCATTGCAAAGCCAAATATTAAATGTGAAAGTAACTAGATTGTAAATGAATGAAAATGGAAAGCATGTAATAGGAATACTAACAGCAGAAAGGCATTTTCAACCACATGACTTGTATTTAAATGTATTTAGGTTAACAGATATTAAATGCAGGCTTTCAGAGGAGAGGGGAGAGAGGAGCATTGGCAAGGTATGTTACTGCTGATACGGAAGGGTACATTCAAGAGATGTGAGAAATACAGAACAATGGAAACATTAGATGCAACATATGCTGCCTAACATCAGCTCCAGTTTCTCAAATTCTGAATGACTGGATAATTCTGGATAAATAGGTCTGAAAAAGACGAAAGAACAAATCTTTAATGTTTAATAAACTATGGAAATAATGCAAGAAAATCTAGCTCTAATCTGTTACTTATTTAAATGGATCACATTATAAGAGCCTCTAAAACATACACAAATGAAACAAATCCTACAAAGCGCTGGTTTTCTTTCTATGATCACTAGAAAACGTGTATCATTTCACTTTTTTCGAGGTAAACAGAAATTATGGTTTTTAGTGTCTGAAGTAAAAAAGGATTGTTAGACGTTAAGTTGTTGTTGCAGTTAGATGCTAAGGAACATTTCTACTCAACTTATCCAATAATTGTCTTTGAGAGCCATTTGTATGGAAGTTACTGAAGGAGAAGGTATAAAACTGGGCAACTGATGTTTAGTTCGCTCCAAGATCTTTCAACCTAATTGAGAGAACAAGATGTTTCTGAATGTCTGAAGATAGTGGACAGAATTTGTGTGTTCAGGTGGAAGATGAAACAGGACAGAGGAGGATGACACTGATCAAATAATACTAAGTCTTCAGCTGGAGCACAGAATTTCTTGTGCCAATACCTCTCACACAGAACGGCAGGGGTTATCAGATCTCATGCCTCCAGGACTTGACAAAGGACAAGAAGTGTGGCTAAGAAGGGTACCAGGTGGCGCCACTTCCTTAATTCCCTGCGAAGGAACTGACATCCGAGCCTCATCACCTTTCTTCCTTTCTCTACTGGCAGTGTAAGAGGTGCTCCCACGAACCCATCTCTCTGGCCCTCTCAGGCCCTCATACTGAGAACCTCTTCTTTACTGAATCTCCAGTATGTCCCTCTCCTGTTGTTTCTTTCCCATTAAAATGTAAACACTTTGATATGTTTCCAATGTACATAATGCATACATACATACGCTCACTCCAAGAGAAAAAGACTTCCATTAATCCCAAGTACCCTTCTCACTTCTCTCCTTCTCTTTAAAATCAAATTTATCGATTGCCTGGAGGGGAGATGTCACATTGTGAACACGGCTGCTCTCTCGATTGCAATATGGATGGGTCAGGCAAAGGGAATCTTTGTGGGATGGCATAAAAGCCCAGTGGGTGCTGATGGTAAGTTCTACACCTGCCATTTCCATTGATTGAAAGAGCATATCCTTGCTCTTTACATCCTCTTACTATGTGCTCCTTATATTCTCCTACCCCTGCCCCTAAATATTTTAATTTCTGCCTCTACCAATTCGACCTGCTGGGCTCCGGCGATCTTTCCGCCTCAGCCTTCCAAATAGCCAGAATTACAGGCATGCGCTACCACGCCTGGCTGATTTTTTGATTTATTGTAGAGATGAGGTCTCGCTGCCCAGGCGGGTCTCGAACCCGCGGGCTCAGGCAATCCACTCACCTCAACCTCCCAAAGGCGCGGGATTACAGGCTGAGCCACCAAGCCCGGTTCCAAATTCATTTTTTAAAAGGTGTCTTCAATTGAATGTTCCACAGGCATCTTGTACTCATCACATCCAGTGTTTAATTCATGACCCTTTCCCTACTCTTTTGGCCTAAAAATCTACATATTTGCCTCTTTTGCCTCTGCTATTTTCAAGTCTTCACTGGTTTTCCTCCAGGGGAAGTCTCTTGTCACACCTGGTCATTGGTTATCTGCTGTCATCTAGTGTCTAAGCCTAGGAGGGCTGGTGAAAAATGTGGTCTCTTCTCTCCACATGGTCAGGACATTTTCCAGATCCTCCTCTTCTGCTGACTCAGTCCTATTTCAGCTCTTTCTGGTACTACAGGTCCATTAGTCTCAGCCATGTCCTCCATCCACTGAAGAACCTGAGAGGTCTATTAGGTGGCTTCAGTCATGATTTCACCTCACCCCACTCACGGTGGCCCACCACAGGCTTGCTGTCTCTCTGCATCTTTGGCATGTGTTCTTGAACAAGTAACCCGGGTTTTTGAGTCACGATTCTCCCATCTATAAAATGAAGATATTCTTTTTACCTATAACAGCAAATCTGTTACAATAATTGCTTTCCTTTTTTTTTTAAACTTAGAAATACCACACATAAAGTCAGATCATGTTGCTATGAAGCTTCACAAATGAATTATGTTAAGCTCCTTTGGATATTTTTTTTAAGATGTGATACTAAGTGAAGGACTGCTTGATTTAATTATCCAACATTTAAACTGAAACCTTTGCTACAGGTTGGATTACCAGAAGCCTGAAGTCAAGGGGAGAACAAAGAAATGCCTCCACTGAAATCTGCAAACAGCATCTGAATTGGACCCCACATGCACTTGATTTCAAATCCTCTTGGTTTTTCTCAGCAAGGTCACCTGCCACAGCCTAGGCTTACAGAGAGTGTGGGATAGAAAGGATCCTCCTTCAGGAAGATTCATTTTTCATGCTCATGTATCTAGTTAGGAAAGTCTGATGCTGCACAGTGACCTTATAGTTTTATTGTGTCCTGTGGTTGCCAAAGCTGTGTCTCTATCTCACTGGTGTTAGAGAAAAGAATAGTGAGTGATTACATTCAAAGTGGCTCAAAGTGGGGTCCTGGCAGCAGCAGAAGCGTCATCTTTGAACTTTGTAGAAATGCAGGCCCAGAAAGGTGTGTTTTCACCAAGTGCACTAGGCAGCTTCTCTGCCTGCCTAAGTTGGAGAAACCCTGTCCTGCAAGATCAAGACCTAGCCAATGGTTCACAGAGATTTCCATAAGCCCCTAGTATAAAGAAAAAAAAAAAAATCACAAAGGCTCCTGCTGTTTTCAAGATGCTACTTCCATGCTTCTAGTTGTTTGTGCCCCTGGGGCTAGTGTTTGCTATTCTAAACTGTGACAGAAGCCAAACAGCTGTTCTCACACCTAGAATATCTTCTCAATACCAAGGAAGGCTCTTAAACAATGTCTTATCTGCTGTACAATTAGGTCCAAAGTGATGACTATTAATCAAGTTTTCCGTTAAGACAGTTAAAAGCTTCTTGACATGTACATGATCTCATTTTATTTCATCACTTACTCTTTTTAGGAAGGAGAGAGACTCTATAAAGAATAGCCTCTGACTGAGCAGCTTCCAACTTATTTGGCTTGGGATTTTTTTAAGAATAGAATTTTGGAAGCACAATGAACCTTATTGATCTATCTGATGTTCCTAGGAAGGAAAATTCTTGCAATGTAGAAAGGTCACTTTTTAAAAAAAAAAATCACTGGTTGGAGTTATGCACTGTTTCTTAATTCTCTGTAATAATAAGCTCAGTTTTTCATAGGACAGGAAAAGCTATGTCAGGATACATACTCACAAGAGGAAGAGACATTTTACACATTGCATTTGCCCACATTGCTGTGAGGGATTCTGAAATATGTTATTAACACCAGGGACACACACACACACACATATACCACACCACACATACACCACACACACATACAGAGAGAGAGCGTGCAAGCGAGCAATGGGACAGAGGAAAATAATGTATTTATTCATAATAAATCTAAATCGCTACGTAAAAAAACACACAACTGTACAGTCTGAAAAAGTGAACCAGTCATGGTGGCTAACTCCTGTAATCCCAGCACTTTGGGAGGCCAAGTTTGGAGGATCTCTTGAGCCCAGAAGTTTGAGACCAGCCTGGGTAACATAGGGAGACTCTATCCTTGCAAAAAACGGAAACAATTAACTGGGAGTGATGGCATGCCCCTGCAATCTCAGCTATTGGGAGACTGAGGCAGTAGATGGCTTGAGCCTAGGAGGTTGAGGCTGCAGTGAGCTCAAATCCCATCATTGCACCCCAGCCTGCAACAGAATGATACCCTTTCTCTAAAAATAAATTAATAAATACATAAAAAAGTGCAGTCATGCTTATTGGGGGAAGTCTAGTGTAGCATAATCTTGGACAGCACAGTCTCTGGAATTAGACTAAGTTGGAGGTCCAGTTCTATTACTTACTATCTCTGAGTCCTCAGGCAGGCTTTTTGAATTTTATGTGCTTGGTTTCTGTATCTGAGGATCATAATAAACTGAGGATCATAATAAAACCTCAAAAGTCAGTGGGAGGATTAAATCAGTTAATGCATGTAAAACCATGACAATAGCAGGCGGCACTTGTTAAAAGTGCCTTAAGTATTGGCACGCGACTCACAGAATTTTTTTACTTTTTTTGTTATGAGGGAACACATGGACTTTTCTTTACTCTATCCATATGGTTTAAGACCTCTCCAGTTGGGGGCACAAGTTTAAAAAAGGAGTTCCCTCGAAGGCTGGTGTGCTGGAAGGTACCTACGAAAAGTAAATGTAGGAACCAGTTTTAGGCTTTCAACCCCAATATCTTCTGGCCTCTATGCTTGTTTGTCCTTCTTTCCATTCTCAATAATTCTCATTGCTCTGGACGGGATAAAGGAGAACTTTTAAAATTTTTGAATGTGTGTGATTTAAAAAAAATTTACCTTGTTACTTGTAATAGATTTCAGAGGTATTTAGTGTTTGACTGACAGAAAATATAATGGTGTAACAGATTCTACCAATCCCTTAAACATCATTCTTCACAGTTAGCATTCACAAACAGAACTTTTTGGAAGAAATTTTATGTTGTCTGGATTTTTAACTGCCTATAAAGTTAAAAAGAATCTTTCTAGCACACTAAATCACATGTATGTCTCGAACAATTGACAGGACTGAAATACAGGGCTATTCACTCATTTTCTTACTACAGAGTACATTTTTATGGTAAGGCAGAGAAGAAATATGCAGAGTTAAGAGAAAAGGCAGATTTGAATAATTTATATAAAGGATAAAAACCTAACATATACAAAAACTGATGTTTGGCACTGAAGTTTCTTCAAACTCATTTTATTAAATTTCAAGAAAAGTAATCCTATTCTAATGAGTAACAGATTTATGACAACCTTTTAAACAAAAATTCTTTCCCAATGAGAAATATCTATAATTAAATTTTAAAATATTATAAATTAATATGATATTTAGACTAAAAAATAGCATACAACTTTATACATTTTATGACTTTTTTGATATCATTTTCAATTTGAAAATCCTGCCAAAATATGTGTTTTTTTCCCCTGAAGACTTTATAAAATCATTTCCGGGAAAAATAATATACTTTATTTGTTGCTCCCTCATTTAGTTCTGGGGTTTAATAATGATGAATAGATTTTTTAAAGTAAAAGATAAAATGTGGGCAAATGAAGGTATTCACAAGCAATCTCAAGGTATTTATAAAATATAGGTAATCTTAAAATGAATTAACACTAAAGATGATCACATTGCTGTTTCTTCTCTCATATTTGGTCTATTTATATTCTGAACTTTGTTGTTAATCTTTTTAAAAAGTATTTGTAGAGATAGGGAGTCTCATTATTTTGTGTAGGCTGGTCTTGAACTCCTGGTTCAAGCAATCCTCTGTCTTTGGCCTCCCAAAGTGCTGGGATTACAGGCATGGGCCACTGTGTCTGGTCTAATAATTTTTTGATGCCGGTAAAATCTTTCATCTTTCTTATTGAGAGAAAGGTTAGAAACACACATGTCTTAAGCCAGAAGATGTTCTCCTGAGGCTGTCTTTTCGTCTTCTTTTTTTGAAATATACAAAATTTTTATTCTTCTCTGGGTAGAAGGTTATGGGTGGTTTTCATTTTGTTACTTTATTAGTTTGCATATATATATGTATTTAATTCTTATTTTGGAGTCATGGAGTACAGGCGAGGATTTACTACATAAATAAATTGTGTAGAGGTGAGGTTTAGGCTTCTAGCAAGCCCTCTGTCCCCCCCCAGGAGTAGATATGGTACCCACTGGGTGGTTGTGACCCCTCCCACCAGTAGTGCCCATAGTCAGTTGTTCCTGACTTTGTGCTCATGTGCCCAATGTTTAGGACCTGTTTATGAGTGAGAACATGAGACGTTCAGCTTTTTTTTTGTTTCTGTGATAGCTCACTTATAAAGATAGGTTGCCCTTTTGTGACCTCCACATAGTAAGACTGTGCAGGCATTGCTCATGGTTGGCTAAAGCCACATCTCAGGCTATGGAAGGGTTTCTATTGAGAAATTCATGATGGATTAATGAAATTTCAAGTTTTACTACCCTAGAGAGACACAATAAAATCTTTTGGGATCCATATTAAATCAGAGAGTTTCACCATAAAGTGATGCAGTGGGTTTCATGCTAGTGCTCAGTGAATGAGAGTCTCACAATAAAGCTACACCATGAACTTCTATATATCGTCCAGTAAATCAATAGCGTTTTACAGTGGAATTACATGGTAAGCTTCTCTGTGCTTTGCTCTAAATCAATGGAGATTCACATTAGGATTCACCTTTTAGCCTCTATAAATTGCATGGTAAATCAGGAGTCTTTATTCATTTTAAAACTGGGTGGTTGCCATCGCATTAGACAATAAAGCAAAAGGCATACCATTTCTGATAAGAATGAAATCCCGTCAGCAAGACTTGCCGCAAGATAGCTAAGGAATTTCTTAAAAATATAGGTAGTTGCCTCTAAGATGTCAAATACTAGAATCATACGAGGGAAAGGAGTCACACCTGCTGGAGTGGATGATACAGTTTTCTGAGCTACAAACTTATAAAAAAACTGAATGCTAAGAGAAGACTTTCTGTTGGTGGGAGGTGATATCATGGTGGAAGAAAGGATTCAGAGGACATGAGGAAGTTGAGAGAGGAAAGAACATGGTGCGCTGATCAAACACCAAAAACCCCATCCACGAGTAGTGAAATCTATCCTTTCTTGCCAGAGATCAATAGTTACTTGTTTCACACATTCTTTAATTAAAACACATTTGGGATGTGGCATGAAGGGGAAACAATCTATAAAGATATCTTACCTTGAAACATTTCTCAATTCTTGAAACTTTCTACCTTTCAGTAGAGCACTATTTTTTTTTTTCTATAAACTCAATTTATAAGTAGGGTGAGCTTAGGTTTGGTTTTATTTTATTTTTATTTTTTGAGTTGGGATCTCTCTCTGCCACCCAGACTAGAGTGCAGTGGCATGATCACAGCTTATCACAGCCTCCAGATCCCGGGCTCAGGGATCCTTTTGTCTTAGCCTCTTGATTAGCTGGGACTACAAGCTTGTGCCACCACATCTGGTTAATTTTTAAATTTTTTTTTTGGAAGGTGAGGTCTCGCTATATTGCCTAGGCTGGTCTTGAACTCCTGGGCTCAAGCAATCCTCCTACCTTGGCCTCCCAAAGTGCTGGGATTACAGGTGTGAGCCACTGTGCCTGCCCATGGGTTTTAGTCTATTAAAGGGAGAGTGAATTATAAGTATCAAATTCAATTTTAAAGCAATTTCCCTTATTAAATTATTAAACAAATAAACCTTTCAGACAATTCAAAGTTTGAAATTTCAGAGTAGATACAGAACCAAATATTTTGGAGATGTTGGAAGAAACTAGTTATCCCTTACCTTTCTTTTAGGTATGGAGAACTTTAGGTCAGAACGCGGCCAAGGCTGTTTGTTAGTTACTGGCAGAGCTACTAAGTCTGGTGGTGCTTTTTTCCCCCTTTTCTTTTCTTTTTAGCTGTACAATGTCAGCTTCCTGTTCTCTCATATTTAAATAACATTTTTTGTCCTTCACTGGAACTTACAAAACATTTTTACCCTTGAATCTGCCTTTTTATTTGCATTTGCCATGTTTTAAAGTTCCATTATTTTTTGTTTTTGTTTTTGCCTAGAGGGATTTTGAATTAAATTGTCTTTTAGGTTCCAAATCTGTTTCCAAACTCATTTTGAACTGCCTCATAAAACTTTGAGCGTGTCCTGCTTGAGTTTGGACCCATCTCCTGATTTAAATTGACTTAGGTGTAAACTGGAAATAATTTTCGATTTTACTCTACTTCCCAATTACCAGACTGTTGCTGTCATATTTTGCGTTTTTATGACAGAAAATGAGGAAAGGATCCTGACCCTTGAGATGATTTTGGAGCACCTTGGATCACAGTCAAGCACAGTAGGGGACAGACAGAAATGGAGGTAGATTTTAGATAAAAAGTGTATTTAGACATGTTCCAGAAGAAAAAATGCCAGCAGGTGTCCATGACTCAGTTCCTCAGCCCCTTGTCACCTTCTTAACTTTGATTGTCGAACCCTGGATGCTCTCTGCTGCCTTGGTGTGAGCTGCTGTTTTCTCTGAAGAATATGAATTGTCCTCCCAACCACCTTAAAGCAACAATGCCCTTTGGGAATTGGAGTAACAGAGAAATGCTATGTGAATATGTTGCATCTGGTTTTGGCACCTTTACCTCTAACCGTCAATAACTTTTTTTTTTTTTTTTTTGAGTTGGAGTCTCACTGTCGCCCAGACTGGGGTGCAGTGGCCGCTCCCGGCCACTGCAGCCTCGACCTGCCGGGCTCCGGTGATCCTTCCACCTCAGCCTTCCAAGTAGCTGGAACTACAGGCGCACGCTGTAACTTTTGAGATTTTAATTTTATCCACTGTGTGTCCAGTCTTACCCAGACAACACAGGCAATGTTATCAGGGGCCCAGAACTCTTCACAATTCTGCCTGCCTTTGTCCTTCCGCAGTCCTGCAATACACCAAGGGACAAAGTTTTAAGCAAGAATGTGTGATGATGATTACTTAACTCTCTCTCCCTCTCTCCCCGTGTGTGTGTGTGTGTGTGTGTGTGTGTGTGTGTGTGTGTGTGTGTGTGTTTGTGTGTGTATGTGTGTTAATGTTGTTTCAGAGTTTGTGAACATGTATAAGCGAGTTAGAAATAGGAAATCACTTACATTTCTTGAAGTGAGGGAAAGGTAATGTTTACATTCAGCTTAAATATCTGTTGAACAAATAAATAAAAAGTTAGGGTACATCTTTTCTTCACATTTCAGTTTTGGACACTTGCATATTTTGATCCATTGGATGACAGGCCGCCTAGACGCTCCAACCCCAGCTCCCTGCTTCCTGTTGGAGTGACCATCAAGCTGTAGTCATTCGATCATGGGTCATCACATTCAGGGTGACAGTGCTACAGCTGCAGCCAGTAGGGAGGAACATGGGAAAGGAAGAGGTGAACTAGGGAATAAACAAAACAAAACAATCTCGGACTATCTCCCCACTGACAGCAGTGGTTCTCAATCTTGACTTCACCTTGTTGTGACCCAGAGAGCTTTGAAAAAATCCAGGCTTCCCCTCCAGACATGTGGATGTGATAGATCTCAGCTTGGGTCTCAGCATCAAAAATTTAAAATTCCCAAAGATGATTCTACTGTGCAGCTGAATATTCTTTATCTTGGCCTTAAGGAAGTTTAGACTATCAACTCTGCTTTCGATTTAGCCAGTGGTTCTCCAACCTTTCTGCTAAGGAGAGTCCCTCAGAAGGCATTAGAGATAATTCCTAGGCCTCTTCCTGGCTCAGCTAAGCAGAGTTATTTGAAGGAGGCACCCGCTAAATCTACATTTAAGAAAATGCCTTTTCAAAAGCAGGGTGTGATGGTGCACACCTGTAGTCCCAACTACTTGGGAGGCTGAGGCAGGAGGATCACCTGAGCCAAGGAAGTCAAGGCTGTGGTGAGTGGTGATCATGCCACTTCACTCTAACCTGAATGATAGAGCGAGACCCTGACTCAAAAACAAAAACAACAAAAACCAAAAACCTTTTCAAGGATATTTTCTGCAGCCAGCTATGGAGAAATAGAAAATTATTTGCCTGTGCTCCGCCACTCACTAAACTAATCTCCACTGGGTCCTGTCTGTCAAGTTCCGTGGAAGCCTCGACTGTGAGTGTTTGTCACAGCTGATGGGAGGGGGGCCATGCTGGGGAGGGATATATCTTCTGAGTGAGATGAACAGGAGGAAATATGCAACAGGAGAAGAAACGTTTTGTGTAAATGTAATACTATTTAGGAATAAACCTGTCGTTTGACTTATCTAGAATCCCATCGGGTGACTTAATGCTGCAGAAAGAGCTGGCTCTGCATCCCAGAGCTCTGTGTTTTCAGCCATGAAATGGACACATCAGCACCTCTCTCGTGGGGTTGTTGTGAAATGACACATGTGGCTGTCTAATTTAGTCATCGTGTGGAGGATACTCAGTGAGAGGGTGGCCGCTTTTTTATACCATACACATAAATTTTTTTGAGTGATTATATATGTAGAGAGGGTGACAAGGAGAGAAGGACAATTATGCAGAAGCATATCAAGACTGGAACAATCGTAAACGTTAATTGTCATCTATTAAAAACCCCCAAATTTCAAGGTTGCTTTTTATTTTAGTCATCTTATTATATGGCTTTAAAAATGTAGTTGTTCTCAAACATGCAATTTCATTCTGAAATATTTTCTTTAAAAACCATAAGTGTCTTTTAGCAAATCATCTAAAAATCTTTGCAGTTATCACCAGTATTATAATTATCATCTGTAGAATATTATTTTTCTATCTTAGATATGCAAAAACAGCCCAAAAGATCAATTTTGGCTTCATTATATTGCCTTTTCCTCCTCTTTTATGGAACCCTGCAAGTTTCTCAAATTATACAAAAACATAATAAATGAAATTTGATGCTGATGTTTATTATGTAGGGCATCTATTTGACATGATACATCATTTAAATATGCTTAGGCTTCTGAATAGTCTATGTGAACAGCAGACTGTATTTTTTTACTTTTGTTTTATTAGAAAAACCTATGGTTATAAATGGCAAAAATATCTCCTGATCTGACAATAGAAAATTATCCCATCTTCTATTCTCACAGCCTAGTTTAGATAGATAGAGAGGAGAGAGCAAGAGAGAAGAAAGAGAGAGAGAAAGAAAGAGAGAACAAGGAAAGTATGTTACCATAGTCACGTGCCACATAATGACTGAAATATGGTCTGAGAAATGCTTCATTAGGCAATTTTGTCATTGTGTAAGCATCACAGAGTGGACTTACACAAACCTAGATGGTATAACCAACTATACACCTAGGCTATATGGTATAGCTTTTTGTTCTTAGGTTGCAAACCCATATAGTTTGTTATTGTACTGAATATTGTACCCAACTGCAACGTGTTGGTAAGTTTTTGTGTACCTAAACATATTTAAATATAGAAAAGGTACTATAAAAATATGGCATAATCTTATGGGACCACCACAGAAACTCTGTTAGGCAGCACACCACTACGTCAAAGAATTTCTTTCTTTCTTGGTATGATCCCCCAACATACAACAACCTCAAGATCTGCAAGTGAGCCATATTCAATTATCCCTTTATAAAAAACACACATGAGTGACCTATTTCCTCTTTTTTTTGGAATTAGAGTCTCTGTCGCCCAGACTAGAGTACAGTGGCATGATTACCGCTCACCACAACCTCAACTTCCTGGGCAGAGGTGATCCTTCTGCTTCAGTCTCCCAAATAGCTGAGACTACAGGTGTGCACTGCCATGCCTAGCTATTTTTTATTTTTTAAAATTTTTCTGTGGAGATGAGGTCTTGCTGTGTTGCCCAGGCTGGTCTTAAACTCTTGACCTCAAGTGATCCTCTCATCTTGGTCTCCCAAAGTGCTGGGATTACAGGTGCAAGCCACTGCACCTGGCCTAGTGACCTGTGTTTAAAGCATCAACAGTAACTACCACAGGCCCAGAAAAGCATATAAGAAGAATTTACAAGTGAAAGAAGGCTACCAAGCCCTCACTGGTCATAGGAATGCTAGAATCACAGGCATGTGTTCTCTAGGTGAGTAACTCCAGTAGAGAGAAAACAGAAGAGGGGTATTCGCACAGTAGCTTAAGGTTGTGGTGTAAGAGCTTCAAGCTTCAAGACACACTGCAAAGCAAATATAAGAAATTAATTGACATAGGATAGAGATCCTGGAGGCAAAACCTCAATTTCTCAACCAACTCATCTTTGACAAAGTCCCCACCAATAACCAGTGGGGAGAGGAGAACCTATTCAGTAAATGGTGCTTGGAAAACTGGTGGACCATATGCAGAAGATTGAAACAGGACCCTTAATTATCACCATACACAAAAATTAACTCTAACTCTAAATGGATCAAAGACCTAAACTCAAAACCTCAAACTATAAGAATCTTAAAAAACACAGGAGACACCCTTACAGAAATTGGAATAGGCAAACAATTCTTGATCAAAAACCCAAAAGCCCATGCCATAAGAGATAAGATAAGTGAGACCTTATCAAACTGAAAAACTGCAAAGCAAAGGAAACCATCAAGAGAGTGGGAAGACAGCCAACATAATGGGAAAAAACATTTGATGACTGTATATCTGACAAAGGCCTAACATCCAGGATCTACAAGGAACTCAAACATGCCAAAAGAAAAAAAAACAAATGGCCCCATTAAAAAGTGGGCAAAAGATATGAATAGACACTTCTCAAAAGAAGACATACGAGCAACTAAGAGATACATAAAAAAAGTTCAGCCTTACTAGTCATCAAAGAAATGCAAATTAAAGCCACACTGAGATACCACCTAACTCCAGTCAGGATGGTCATCATCAATATCTCAAAGAAGCAACAGATCTGGAGGATGTGGGGAAAAGGGAACGCTTCTACACTGTTGGTGGGAGGGTAAACTAGTATAACCTCTGTGGAAAATCATGTGGTACTTCCTAAAAAAACCTAAAGGTTCGAGACCCGCCTGGACAGCGAGACCTCATCTCTACAATAAATCAAAAAATCAGCCGGGCATTGTAGTGCATGCCTGTAATTCTGGTTACTCGGAAGGCTGAGACGGAAGGATCACCGGACCCCAGCAGGCGAGGCTGTGGTGGCCGGGAGCGGCCACTGCACTCCAGTCTGGGCAACTGAGTGAGACTCCAACTCAAAAACAAAAAGAAAAACAAAACCTAAAAATCCACCTTCCATGCCACCCAGCAATTTCCCTTCTGGGAATATACCCAGAGGAACTCAAATCATTTTATTAAAAAAGATACCTGCACATGCATGTTTATTGAAGCACAATTTAAAATAGCAAACACATGGAACCAACCATGCTGCCCATCGAAAGTAGATTGGATTAAAAAATGTGGTACTTAAACACAATATAATACTATGTAGCCATAAAGATGGATAAAATTATGGACTTCACAGCAACTTGGATGGATTTAGAGTCTATCATACTCAGTGATCTATCACAGAAACAAATAACTGAGTATCACATATACTCACTAATAAATAGTCCCTGAGCATTTATCATCATACTGTAAGAAAGGAATTGGCAGTAGTGGGAAACTGCTAGGGGTAGGGGATGGGCCACATGACATCTATAAAGGAACAGAATGGAAAAAAGAAAGAGGGAGATGAAAGGGAGGTTGAGAGAGAAAAGAAGAAGAGGGAAAACAGACAGGTGTACCAACTAATGAATAAACAGAGAGACAAACAAGGACAGGAAAAACAAAAAAGACAAAAACATGCAGACAATCATACAAACAAACAAAACCTTTCATTAGTGTACTCCCCCTCAAAAATATCCATACATAGACAGAAAATCTAAAAAAAAACCACATTAAAATAACAGACACAAAGCAAGTACAAAAACGTAAATCAAAACAGAGAGAAAAAAATCTAAAACTAAAACAAAAAACAAACAAGAAAAAAAAAAAAGAAAAACTAGCTCTGTGGCCATTTCTGTGAGTCTAGGTTCCTTTCAGATCTCTGCTTAAGGATCGGCTCTCGTCTCCAGCACCTCCCCTCCATTCTCAGAGCAGGCTGATAGGGTTGCTCTCAGTGTGGGTCAGATGCCCCACAGACTACTGTGGGAGAAGGATGGATCAGATCTGGACTCACACTACTTGCTGTCAAGTCTCCCACTCAGATATGATGTGTCTGTGCCTGTTCCAGCATTGGGGAGGAACGTCTGTATCTCTGAGTCTGATGAGATAATAACCAAGATAAAGGCTGGGCAGAGCTAGGTGCGGCAAAGCAAGTCTCTGCCATGACCCAAACTGAGAAGATGTTGCCTGTTGGTGTCCTGTCACTGGCGTTGGAGCTTTATTACAAATTTCCACTACCTGCTTTCTCATGCCAGGTCTGCTGCTGCAGGTGATGGCATGGGCTGGGTGCTGGTGCTGAAGGGCAGCTGTTCTCTGCTGCCGCCTCTCAAGAGAGCCCGGAGAACTGCAGATGATCCTGTGCACCTGAATCTCCAATCTCCGGGCAGTGGGAGGTTGCAGTCACCTCTGGAGGAGAGCCCCGGTTGCATAAAACCAAGTCTCCCCTCAGACGGACTTTCACTCATCCACTGGCATACACTCACTCATGCAGAGAGTCTTTATGGACACTTGGTTTTGCAGAGACTCTCACAGTTCAACCTGTTCCATCATCATCTTGCCTAGATGTCCCCTGTTTAATATTAATTTGAGCCTGGTTAGGATTTATATGGAGATGGAATGGGAGACAATCCTTTATGGCTCTTTTCAGATTCTGCACATTTTTCATTAGAGGCTCTAATTATTCTTTGTTTCACACTTTTTTCAAGGTCATTAATCTAGCAGGAAGCCTTGGAAGTTAGGCAGTGTTTCCCTTCAGAGCAAGAGTAGGCATGATCAATGCACGTTATAAAATGTTCGGGTTCCCCAAACTTAGGGTTCCTAAAACATTACAACCCTCTGTGTGCAGGTATCAATCTGGGTCCATTTGCCACCCAGCTGCAGACCTTTGTGACAATGGAAACTGATGCAAGTGTGCTCAGGCTCAGAAGACTTGTTGTACTGGGAGTAAAAGGTTCTTTATTTCTTGTGTGGTATCCATGAAACTGTGGCATGCTGACATGTTGGCTTGCAAGTAGGAGATAATCTCAGACATTTTGCTGTTCTTGACAAGTATACTATTTAATTTTAAGTAACAGCTAATAAAATACTTGCTCATTAAGCAGGTTCATATCATTTTATTAAATTTCCTATATTTGTTTAAAAAATTCAAGGCATGTATTTTGGTCACTTTTGTGCAGCTTTCATAGAATACCTACGAGTGGTTAATTTAAAATGAACAGAAATGTATTGGCCCATGGTTCCAGAGGCTGGGAAGTCCAAGATTGAGAGACTGGCATTTGATGATGACTTTCTTGCTACATCATCTCATGGTGGAAGGGCAAAAAAGTGGGTAGAGGAGAGCAAGAGGGGGCTGGACTTGTTATGCTCCCTGGGTAACAAACTAACTTCTGTAATTAGTTCACTGCATTAATCCATTCATGGTGGCGGTGGTGGGGGGGAGGGGGGGAGATTGCTCTCATGGCCCAAATATCACTTCTTACATCCTACCTTCCAATGCCACTGCATTGGGTATCAAGTTTCCAACTCATAAACTTTGGGGATACATTCAAATCATAGTAGCTTCATTTGTGTATTTAATCCTAAGATAGTGTGAATGCTTTATTACAGGAATAAAGGGTCTATTCTCCAATAGGGACTTTAAAATGAGTTAGTATTTTGAGATACATTTGATTACATTTATTTTTTTATTTTTTATTTTTTTAGCTTATAAACAATAGAAATTTATTTCTCAAAGTTCTGGAAGCTAGAAATCAAATAAATTCTAATATGGTCAGGTTCTATGAAGGCCGTATCTGGAGTTGTAACCCGTTAGCTTCTTGTATCTTTACATGGCATCAGGAAAAATAGATCTCTGTCCTCTTCTTATAAGGAAACTAATCCCACTTGTGAGGGTTAAACCATTATGACCTAATTACTTTTCAAAAAATCCACCTCTGAATATCACCTTGAGATTAAAATTTCAATATATAAATTTGGGAGGAACAAAAATTAAGTCTATAATAAAGCTTACATATAGGTTGTGAGAGTGAACATAAGATTCCATTATCTAGTAGATAATAATAACATAAAAATATGAGAGTAAAAGTGCGGAAGACCAGCTCCAGTTGGGTTCAGGATACCCCAAAGGTGGAGACGGCGTCAGCCATTGGGAGAAGAAGAAAAAAAGAAAGAGAGAGAGAGAGAGAGAGAGAGAGAGAGAGAGAGAGAGAGAGAGAGAGAAAGAGACAGGACTCCAGTCTAGTGCAGAAGTCCTGATTACATTTATAAAAAATTATTAATAAAAATCAGTATTTCACACTTTTGAAACTTATTCCCACTTAAAATTGCTTGGCTAAGAAATAGATCACAGGACTTCCGGCAAGATGGCGATGGGGCAACCTGGTCTGTGAAACCCTCTGCAAAGGAGAAGTGCAGTGGGTCTCTGGCTGTCACCCCGGGGGCTGCGGACCACAAAATTGCAGCCTGCTCTTCATACGGAGCTCGGCCGTTGCCACCGCTGGGGCATCACAGGGGACTGGACAACCACTACAGTGCAGACATCGCCGCCACCGCTGCTGCTGCAGCCGCCGCAGACGTCACCGGTAGCACATCGCACCACCCGGGCCAGAGGTGATCCATGACTTCAGTCCTTAAAGCCCCTTCAGGGAAGATCTGCTGGGATCGCTGCCACCTCTCTGGCGACCGAGACATCCTGCCTGCTGTGAGTCCCCTGCCTGTGCCCTGAGGCAGGCAACCATCTCCAGTCTCTGCCGGTTCCTGTTCGGCCCCACCCCCTCTGGGGCGAGCAGCTCAGATAGCACCACCTGCTGGTGATTCAAGGTAACAACACCGAAACAGGAGAAACAAGCTTGAAAAAGACATAGACCAGAGTGGTGAACGGAGGGTGATCAGAACTGTCCTTCACAGCAGACCAGGGGCAACTGACCCTAACTGCAAAGTAATTTACCTGCTTGAAAAGAAGGCTAGAAATCAGAACTGAAAGGACATTGGACATAAATGAAAAGTCTCAGAGTGTGCTTCATTGATTCTGTTAGTTTAATGACTTAATTCTATTCCTACTGTATTGTTCCTTTTTTATTCCCCTCTTCCTTTTCTTCTCTTTTCTTCCCTCTAAACCATATCTTTGTATAGAGGCACAGCACACCAATAAGGTGGTTGGTTAGCTTGTATGTTAGCATCACTATATATTTTATTTTATTTTTGTATGGGAATTGGTTCGTCAGTAGCTGTGTTCTATTTTTTTAATCTGTTTCAGTATAGGTCTCTCTCTCCATTTGTTGGCACACGTTTGTTTCCCCCCTTACTCCTCTATCTCTCCACCCCCTTCTTCATCCCACTGTCTGCTCCACTCTCTTCCCTCTGCTAACCACATTTTATTTCAGGGAGTAAACCTATAGCCCCACTGCACAGACATTCCAAGGCAGTGGGAAGTGGGCTCCAGATTATCCACACACCTGTCAGCGAATACCAGGACCTGCAGATAGATTTTGAATCACCGCTCCCCCCATAAGTAAATCTCAAACTTGCAAAAAGAACCACCCCCAACCTACAGTGCAACTCCAGAATTGAACAAAGTAAGAGGGCATACATAAAGAATAGGAGATTGAACAAACAGAAGAAAACCAATCCCTTTACCCCTGAATAACAGAATTAAAGATGACAGTGGCGTGGAGGGAAGGAAAATGTAGGGAGGGGGAAAAACTGCACAAATGAAGAAAAACCAAAAGAAGAATATAGGTCTCACACAGACCCCTGGGAGATCAGACTGAGAAAACAGATTCTGGAACACAAACAATGAAGAGCCCCCAGAATGGCTGGTCACATGCAACAAACGAAGACATCAAGACATTAATGGATAGAATTTAAAAAATTGAGGAGAGACAAGAGGAAAATAGGAAGGAGCTGATGTCAGAAATGACAGCAGTAAAGAATACTATGATGGAAATGAATAACAGACTAATAAGCATGGAAAGCACAATCAGCCAAGCAAAAGAAAGAATCTCAGAGCTCGAAGACCAAAACACAGAAATAACCCAAACTGTCAAAATCATAGAAAAGAAACTCAAAAAGACAGAACTAAACCTTCAAGAGATGAATCATCACTTCAAGAGACCGAACCTAAGAGTAATTGGGCTTACTGAGGCAGAGAGAGAAACAGAACCCACACTGGAACAAACATTTCATGAAATCATTCAAGAAAACTTCCCTCATCTCATCAAGTATGAAAAAATTCAAACAAGAGATTCAGAGAATCCCTGCAAGACAACAAATGAGAAGACCAACTCCCAGACACATAATAATTCGCCCAAACAAAGTAGCTATAAAAGAAAAAATCCTAAAGGCAGCAAGAGAAAAAGGCCAGACTACCTACCAGGGAAGACCAATTAGAATAGCAGCAGATTTATCCACAGAAACCCTTCAGGCTAGGAGAGCCTGGAGCCCTATCTTCAAAGTTCTAAAAGATAAACAATTTCAACCAAGAATAACATACCCAGCCAAACTAAGCTTGATTAGTGAGGGAGAATTGAAATCTTTTCCAGATATCCAATCCCTAAGAACCTACACTGCCACCAGATCACCTCTACAAGAAACAGTTAAGAAAGTACTGAACACAGAAGAAAAAGAAAAAGAACAACAATATTCTTCGCAAGAGTGCAGGCAAAAGATTAAAAACACACATGAGCCAACTCCAGAACCCAAAGACAGATAACAAACAAACAGGAACAATTCTGTAAGAACCTGATGACAGGGAACAACTCTTGCATTTCAATTATTAGCCTAAATGTGAATGGCCTAAATGTGAATGGACTAAATGCAAGACATAGAATGTCTTGGACTAAATGCAAGACATAGAATGTCTGAAAAGACATAGAATGACAAAATGGATAAAATATCATCAGGCAACAATCTATTGCCTTCAAGAGACTCACCTCACTAGAAAGGACACCCACAGACTCAAAGTAAGAGGTTGGGACACAAACTTTCAGGCGAATGGAATACAAAAGAAAGGAGGAGTAGCGATCTTAATTTCAGACAAAATACCCTTCAAGCTATTAAAAATCAAAAAAGATACAGAAGGCCACTACATAATGATAAAAGGCTCAATCTATCAACAAGAAATATCTATCCTAAACATATATGCATCCAAAATAGGTGCACCAACTTTCATAAAGCAACTTATAAGAAAACTAAAGAAAGATATTGACTCTAACACCATCATAACTGGGGACTTTAATACCCCACTCACAACCCTAGACAGATCATCAGGACAAAAAATCAGCAAGGAGATCCGGAACCTCAATGTGACTTTGGACCAAATGGACTTAATTGATACCTACAGAACACTCCATCCAGAGACCACAGAATATACATTCTACTCATCACCACATGGAACGTATTCTAAGATCGACCACGTAATTGACCATAAATCAAGCATAAGCAAATTTAAAAGGACCGAAATTCTGCCATGCACCTTCTCGGACCACAGTGGAATAAAAATAAACATTGACACCAACAAAGTCCCCCTAAAACCCACAAAGATATGGACACTAAACAGCATGATGCTAAACAACTCCTGGGTCAATGATGAAATCAAAACAGAGATCAAAAGATACCTGGAAACAAATGAAAATGAAGAAACATCTTACCAAAATCTCTGGGATGCCTTGAAAGCTGTAGTAAGAGGGGAATTTATATCCCTACAAACACACATGAAGAAAATGGAAGGAACAGAAATTCAACCTAACAAGCCACCTAAAGAAGCTGGAAAAGACCACAAAAACCCTAATTTCAGCAGAAGAATCCAGATCACCAAAATGAAAGCCCAAATCCAGGACATAGAAGACAAAAAGATAATACAAAAAAATCAATGAAACAAAAAGCTGGTTCTTCGAAAGGATAAACAAGATCGATGGTCCCCTAGCTAGAGTGACCAAGAAAAATTGAGAAAAAAATCAAATAAGCACAATCAGAAACACAAAAGGTGAAGTCACATATGACCCTGAAGAAATACAAAAGATCATTAGAGACTACTACATACACTTGTATGGAAACAAACTTGAAAGCCTTAAGGAAATGGAGGACTTTCTGACATCACACAACCTACCTAGGTTGGAACAAGAAGAAATTGAGACCCTAAATAGACCAATAACAATCAAGGAAATCGACTGTGTAATAAGAAAACTTCCTACAAAAAAAAAGCCCTGGTCCAGTTGACTTTCCAGCAGAGTTCTACAAGACATTTAAGGAGGAACTGATAAAACCCTACTGGAGGTATTCCAGGCAATTGAGAAAGATGGAACTCTCCCCAAATCATTTTACGAAGCCAACATCACATTGATACCCAAGTCAGATAAAGATCCAACAAAGAAAGAGAACTACAGGCCAATATCTTTGATGAACATAGATGCTAAAATTCTCAACAAGATCCTAGCAAACCTAATTCAGCAATACATCTCAAAAATCATCCATCATGACCAAGTAGGCTTCATCCCTGGGATGCAAGCCTGGTTCAACATTCGTAAAACCATAAATGTAATTAAATACATCAACAGATGTCAAAACAAAAACCACATGATTATATCATTAGATGCAGAAAAAGCTTTTGATAAAATCCAGCACCCCCTCTTGATAAAAATCCTTGAATATCTAGGCATACGGGGAACATACCTCCAAATAGTAAAAGCCATCTACGAGAAACCCACAGCCAGCATATTCCTAAATGGACAAAAATTGGAACCATTTCCCTTGAAAACTGGAACAAGACAAGGATGCCCACTCTCACCCCTCCTGTTCAACATAGTATTGGAAGTCCTGGCTCGAGCAATCAGAGAAAAGGAGGCAATCAGGGGTATCCAAATAGGAAAAGAGGAAGTCAAGTTATCTCTCTTTGCGGATGATATGATTGTGTACCTTGAAAAACCAAGAGAATCTATCAAAAACCTCCTTACACTGATAAAAGCCTTTGGCAAAGTCTCTGGATACAAAATAAATGTGCAAAAGACAATCGCATTTCTCTACACCAATAATAAACAAACAGAAACCCAAATAAAAAACACAATTCCATTCACAATACCTTGGCATCTTCCTAACCAGAGATGTGAAAGACCTTTACAATGAAAATTACAAAACACTGCTCAAAGAAATCAAAGATGACACAAACAAGTGGAAAAATATCCCATGCTCATGGATTGGAAGAATCAACATTGTGAAGTTGTCCATCTTACCTAAGGCAATCTACACATTCAATGCAATACCCATCAAATTACCAGCAACATTCTTCTCAGACCTAGAAAAGATAACACAGGAATTCATATGGAAACCCAAACGTCCAAGAATAGCCAGAACAATCCTCAGCAAAAAAAAAAAACAAACAAACAAATCAGGTGGTATCACATTACCAAACTTCAAACTTTACTATAAAGCTACAATCATAAAAACAGCTTGGTATTGGTATAGAAACAGGCAGATAGATCAATGGAATAGAATTGAGATTCCAGAAGCAAAACCTCAATTTCTCAACCAACTCATCTTCAACAGGGCCTCCACCACCTACCACTGGGGAGAGGTGAACCTATTCAGTAAATGGTGCTGGGAAAACTGGCTGACCACATGCAGAAGATTGAAACAGGACCCCTATCTATCCCCATGCACAAAGGTTAACTCCAAATGGATCAGAGACCTAAATGTAAAACCTCAAACCATAAGAACCTTAGAAAAGGAAGGAAATACCCTCATGGAAATCGGAACTGGCATCCAATTCCTGAACAAAGACCGAAACCCACAGGTCATAAGAGAGAAGATAGACAAGTGGGACCTTATTAAACTAACAAGCTTCTTCAAGGCCAAAGAAACCATCAAGAGATCAGGGAGACAGCCTACAGACTGGTAAAAAATATTTGCCAGCACCAGGTCTGACAAAGGCTTAATATCCTGGACTACAAGGAACTAAAACATGCTGAAAAGAAAAAAACAAACAACCCCATTATCAAATGGGCAAAAGAGATGAACATACACTTCACAAAAGAGGACATCTGAGCAGCCAACAAATACACGAAGAAATGTTCAACCTCACTAATCATCAGGGAGATGCAAATCAAAACCACACTGAGATACCACCTAACTCCAGTCAGAATGGCAATTATCAACAACTCAAAAAATAACAGTTGCTGGAGAGGGTGTGGCGAAAAGGGAACACTTCTACATTGTTGGTGGGGGTGTAAACTAGTGCAACCTCTGTGGAAAGCAGTGTGGCGATTCCTAAAAGCTGTAAATATCAACCTCCCATATGACCCCGCAATCCCCCTACTGGGAATATGCCCTGAAGAACTCAAATCACTCTATAAAAAAGATACCTGTACACGTATGTTTATCACAGCATTTTTCACCATAGCAAGAACCTGGAAACAACCATGCTGCCCATCAAAAGAGGACTGGATTAAAAAAATGTGGTACATATACACGATGGAATACTACGCAGCCATAAAAAAGAACAAAATCATGAATTTCGCTGCAACCTGGATGGAACTAGAGTCTATAATACTGAGTGACCTCTCACAAAAACAAAAATCCGAATATCACATGTTCTCACTCATATAATGGACCTTGAATATCCAATGCAATACTATGAGAAAATGACTGATGGTACTGGGAAACTATGGGGGGGAGGGGGATGGGATTAACAGTAGCAGATATCTGTCTGGGGAAGGGGAAACACCTCTTATCAACAGGGTGCCTGAATGAAACGTAATTGTATCCTAACCCTTAACTGTACCCCACAAAACCATAATAAAAAATATTGATAAAAAAATTAAAAAAAAAAAGAAATAGATCACACTTAATCAGGGTAGCTAAGCTAACCATCTTTTCAATAATGAACCAAAAGCATGAAATATTTATTTAAGAGATCATACGCCACATATTTTCAGATGAAAAAAAATTACTGAACATTTTGGATTCCACAAATTAATATAACACATCACAGTTTTCTGCATGAGAGTCAATATATGTGTGTGTGTGTGTGTGTGTGTGTGTGTGTGTGTGTATACATAGTGTTATATTCAATACGAAAACAATGACTGACAGAAAATATGCTATAATATAAAAGCATGAAAGAAATTAAAAGTTTCAATTGATAATTTTAATGTCAAATGCAAACGAATGCCACTTGAATATTTTTAAATATTAAAAAAGGTGAAACTATTTTATTATTATGCTTAGAAACACCTGGTCACTCTCAGTTTTTTCCAGCAAACAATAATGCAAAAAAGTAATACGAAATGTAATTTTAACTGTCAGGATATGCCACAGTAACATAATCCCAGTACCCCTGTGGCTTATAATAATAATTTCCTGTTATTCACATTTCATGAGGACTTGGTTAACTGTGGGTTGTTCTGAGCTGTATTAGGGTCTAGGCTGTAGGTCAGGTTTGAGTATCCTGTAAAATATTTTCATTTAAAGGAGAAGCTTCTATCTGGGACAGCTCTTTTTCCTGTCAGAGGGCAGAAAAGCAAGAAAGACCAAGGGAAACCTTGCAATTGTATTGAAACTTCTGCTCAGCTGTGATAACTATTATGTCCACTTACATCTTAGTGGTTAAAGCACTTGAACATCTAAGACCACCTTCCTCCTTATTTCTCATCTATATTACCATATGTCTGTCATATTAATTTGATTCAGTTACTCCTTTTCTAAAATATTCCCTACAATATTTCTCAGTTGAGAAGCAATAAAAAAAGAAAGCAATTAGATTTTTGCATTGCTTTAAACTATGGATGGTTTAAGGCGGAACTATGTTTATATTGATCCACTATTTAAGTTTATTAAGATTTTGAAACTTCAAAACATGTGCAAGGGATTTGAAGCAATCAGTCTAGTTGGAGAGTAGGGTTTTTGTGATTCATTGAAAAATTAGGTTGAAAAAATTGGTCTGAGTCAGATTGTATAGGCTTTTTAGTATTCGTGTAATTAATAGTTTACTGACTTCTAAATCAAGAAGAAAAATAAAAGTTGACCTAACCAATATGTCCTTTCTATTTTCCAAATCCTATCCTATCCCTTCCTCATAGCTCTGCTAAAAATCTACATAGATCTTAGAAGCCACCTTCAGGTCACAGCAATCTCTTTATTGCAGACAGTCGAAGACTTTCAACTTCTTAGTCCAAGGATAATGCTTTAGTCATTAAATAAATGAAAAAAATTTGAGAAGCTAAGAAAAATTATGACGTTATTTGTCTGAAGCCATGCTGGACCCACTGTTCACCTCTACTGAGTACAATTAAGAAAAAAATATTTTCCTTCCTTTCTCCCTGCTTTTGATGGCAATATTTTAGTAGTCCCACCAAAATATTAGACAAAATCATTGTGTGTTTGTGCGTGTGTGTGTGTGTGTGTGTGTGTGTGTGCGTGTATGTGCGCATGTGTATCTGGTCTATGTGTGACATGCATATATATACACACACCAAATATATATACCATGCACACACACACACAGAGACCAAATATGCATTTGTATTTGGGCGATACATTTAGAAACATCATTCTGGCATCAAGATCGGGGGTGGCCTGAGGGTACTGAAACCTGAGGTAAAGAATGGAAGTGATGAGGGCCTGAGCCAGGTACATTTTTTTCCATTTTACAGACTGGAAATCTTATAAAAGTTTTCTTTGAACAAAGAGTTCCACTGCTATGAAGAAGCTTGAAAATCAGCATTAAAAATAGGTTTTCTTAATAAATAATTAAAATTTCTAAGAAAATTTAGCAAAATAGAAAAATGAAAAAGTCACTGATGATACGCACACCCAGTGACCATTTACTGTAAATATTTTTGTCACATTTCTTTTCTGTAAATTTTGAAACATTTAACACTGTCTTCAGAAATGGTTTTTGAAATTAAATATATACCTCCACATGCTTCCCCTACCTCCACTCCCCCCCAAAAATCAAATGAAACAGAAGTTTCTGATAGAAAAAGATCTTCCCATCCCTGGACCTAGTTTCTAGAGATAATTACCTTTTACTGTTTTTATTCTCCTTATGGACAGGAAAGCATACAATTTATAATTTTATTTCACGTGGGCTCTCTTGGTTTGTTCTCTATGTAACTTGTGTGTGTGTGTGTGTGTGTGTGTGTGTGTGTGTGTGTGTGTGTGTATGTGGATGTAGGTAAAATTGATATACAATAAATTGAACATTTTTGAAGTGTACAATTTGATACATTTTTATATATGAATAGACTGATGAAACTATCACCCAAACCAAGATAATGAACAACTTTATCACCCAATAATGTTTCTTTTTCATGTTTTCCTTCCCTTCTGTCCTTCCTCATCCTATACCTCTCCTTAAGTCACTATTGATCAGCTGTCACTGTAGGTTAGTTGACATTTTCTAGAATTTTAGATAAATGAAATTGCACAGTATGTACCCTTTTGGTTTGGCTTCCTTTACTCAGCACAATCATTTTGAGATCCAACAGATTGTTGTGTGTGCCAATAGTTGCTCCCTTGTTACTGCCGGGGGGTGATCCATGGTCTGGGTATCCTATGATTTGTTTATCCATTTACTTATTGATGAACATGGAAGCTACTGAAAGAACAGCTATGAAAATGTGTGGTGTATGCTTTGTACAGACACTATTTTTTTTAGTTGGTGTCACACTCTGTTGCCCAGGCTGGAGTACAGTGGTATACTCCCAGCCACTGCAGCCTCGATCTGCTGGGCTCAGGTAATCCTTCTGCCTCAGCCTTCCAAGTAGCCAGAACTACAAGCATGCACTACCACTCCCAGCTAATTTTAAAAAAATGTATTCATTGTAGAGATGATGTCTTACCATGTTGCCTAGACTGGTCTAGAATCTGTGGGCTCAGACAATCCTCTCACCTTGGCCTACCAAAATGCTGGGATTTGGGCTTGGGCCACTGCACCTTGCCGACACATGCTGTTTTAATTTCACTTGGATACTTAGGAGTGGAATGGTTGGAGCATAAGATCAATGTACATGTGCATGTAGATGCACAGAAACGTGTCTAGAAGGACACATTATCAGATGATTACAGAAGCTATAGCTGGCAAAGGGGACCATGGGGGCAGGAGACAGGGGGCTTGGACCATATTTATTTTTTGTTTTTGTCTACACTGGTTAGAATTATAAAGATAATGTGTTCATGTATTTCTTGTAAAAACGATTCCCCCAATACTATTTAATTCTTGTAGAAAAATAACTTTGTTAAGCAAGACTGACATTCCTGATCTCCAACTTCTTTCTCCTGTATTGACTCAACTCTGTTAATCATAGGATTATTAGACAGGATTTTTATTAAGTTGAGATTTCTTAAGAACACATTTATGGTGTTAGAGTGGAGTGAGTGGTCAGGTTTTGTATATATAATTGTATGTATGTGTGTATGTACATTCATATATATGTGGCAATTTGAATTCAACTTAAATTTTTTTTCAAACATAATTTAGGGAAACCAAACTGAAGACAGAACCTTAAGGATGCACCTGCTGTTTCAATAAATAAGTGATCCATGTATACTATCTTTAAATTGTGCTCATCTCATCAAATTAAGCTGCATTATGCAATGTTAATAAAATGTCAGATTGGCTAAAATCGGATATGACAGATAGAGGGAATAGACTCATTTTCAAATTGCACACCTGTTTCAATCAGAGAAGAAAAAGTCTTTTCAATTTTTTGAAGAAAACATCCAAAAATAGGGATTCACAGCATGGTACAGTCATGAGTTTAAATTCTCAGAAAGCTTCAGTTCATTCTGACATCAAAACCTTCTAGAAGCAAAGTGCAAGTAAATGTAATTATATTGTATATTTCTAGAGGTAGTGGAGTATGAGTCTGGAAGCCCTGCTGCTAGTTCTTTTACTTAATATGTGACTAGTCATTGGAACTTTCTAGTATCATTTTCATTGTCTAAAAGATAGATAAATGATAAATTCTAATGGGTCCTGATAATTAAATATATAAAATATGTAAGATCTTTAACATAACAAGTAATGTAACAAATGTTTAGGACTGCCAACTTTCTTAAGCCTAAAGTAATCTTAGATATTTCTGAATTCCTGGAATATTCCAAGGGTGACCTAAATACTCCAAGTCACCACACCTACAGCAAGAGTGGCACCTCTGGCCCTGTGTGATTCTGTCCACGTTGGATGACTTCCAAAATGAGTTTCAGTATGAGAGGTAGTATGGTGCAATGTTAGCAGTGTGATAATCTATGTCCTAAACTAGGTCCAGCTATGGATAGTGTGTGAATTGGGTCAGTACTTACCCTCTGTGACTAATTTCCTCGTGTAGTTCTATTTGAGGGTTGTGAGGAGTCACTAAGTAAATATGTATGGTTGGATGGTGCCAAGCTTATGGTAAGAGAAATACAGTGTTTGCTATTCTTATTTATATTCTTCTTCTTATTTTGAGTCGAAGTCTTACTCTGTTGCCCAGGCTGGAGTGCAGTGGCACGGTCATGGCTCACTACAGACTTGACCTCCTGGGCTCAGGTGATCCTCCCACCTCATCCTCCCAAGTAGCTGGGACTATAAGCGTGAGCTACCACATTCAGCTAATTTTTTGGTTTGTGTGTTTGTGTGTGTGTGTGTGTGTGTGTGTGTGTGTGTGTGTGTGTGTGTGTGAAGACAAGGTCTTTATGTTGTTTAGGCTGGTCTTGAACTCCTGGGCTCAAGCAATCCTCTTGCCTCAGCCTCCCAATGTTCTGGGTTTATAGGCATGAGTCACCACATGGGACCATTTGTTATTATTACTTGCACTGTTTTTTTCTTTTTTTAACCAAAAGTTGAACTATGCTATTGTTGTAGTGCCTCACTACTAACAGGAGGGAAAGCACCTTTCTCCTGCCTCCCCTGCATATAACCCCGAGCACATTACTGTAGAGTACTGATCCCCCAATAGAATACACTGCAGAGACTTTTGCATGACAACCCATCTCTCAGAAGATTAATGCATACCCTCTCTTTGAGAATTTGCATGACTCAACAGGATCAGTCTTTCCCCTGCAATAGTGCTTGCTGGACATGTCCCAATTTTCTATGTCTTTGCCCCAAGTACTTCCATCAAGACACTTCTATAAAATTTAGAAACAAGAGATACATTTTCATAATAGCCATACAATGTGGTACAAACACATCAAATATTGGGAAAAAATATTAATCTCTGACAACCTTCCAGACTCCCTGTCAGGACACGTCTCATGCCTAGTGAGCAAGGTTTCCAGATACTAGGGCTAGAGTTATCCTAAAAATTATTTATTGTTTATATGAAATACAAACATAGCTGGGTGGTTTTCTATCTGCTAAATCTGTCAACCTTACAGAAAGAGTGAGGTATACAATTTTAAAGGGTCGTGCAGTCAGAGAAGTTAAATTGAATATAAATGTAGCCTGTGAAGTACACTCTTCAAGAGCCGCAGTGTCCCCAGGTAAACTGTGTTGGACTCCTATTATATTTGCCTTTGTGAAAATCATATAAAGTGAGCTTGAGATAGTGTCAACTCTTGAAAACTCATTTTTGGAGGCTTTTACAGGCACCTACAGAAAAATAGAAGAAAAATTTTGCTAACAGAATCTTGGTTCCCCCAAGTCTGGCTTCCAAATGCCCCACCAAAGATGCAAGATCTTTCCTCAAGACTTATTATTTCTCCTTCAGGATATTAATGTCACATTCCCTTTTATCCTTCATGCATTCATTACACATAGGGCCTGGATTTTATTTATAACATTTTCCCTAATAAGGAAATAGTGATGTAGAGGGGGGCTAGGAAGATGGCAACTGAGCCAGTCAGACTATGCGAGTCCCGGTGTGAGTGAATGAGTTTATGGAAAATTTTGTGTATGTGCTGGTGAGCTGAGTGGGTGTGTGAGTGACTGACTAAGTGAGGGCTAGGGAGCTAGCAGCCAGGGCTTTCCTGGTACAGCAGCTGGTGCCATAGCTGCTGTGCTTGGATCCTAGTGATTTCCAGGATACAAAAGCCGAATGTCATTTTCTTTTTCTTTCTTTCTTTTTTTAAAAAATCAACAAATCTTCCCTGGAAAGAAAATGCTGGGAAAGACTGTCTAAGTGGGGATTTGTGAGCAAGTGGCCAGGCCCTTGGTGCAAAGCTGGTGCTGCAGCTTCTCTGCTTTGTTCCTGGCTCTTCCCAGATCACAGAAACTGAGTGCCTTTTTAAAAAAAATGGACAAAAGTTTTTCTGTGAAAAAGTGGCAGGGAGAAATCATCACCTCAGACTCTTCCTCACCACTGCAGCAGGAGAGATACTGCCGGCTCCTGGCTTTGTCTCACTACTTCAGTGCCTGGCAGGGTGCTGACAGCAGGAGATGCAGAGGGAGCCAGAGGCAAAGTCCCATGAAAGAGGACGAGAGAAGCACCCCACCACCATCTTGAAGGTGGGGCAGGAAAGAGCTCCAACTTGCTGATCACAGAGCAACAGACCCATTCTCTGTGACTGGTGGATCACTCAGGGGTTGATTGTGAGCCAGAAGGAATATCCTGAAAGCACAAACTTTGGAGGGAATGACCAGTGCTGTGTTCCAGGATTCCCACCCCCTACCTTGATTCAGTTGTGGGACAAAGGGTATGGCCAGAAATGGATGGGGAAGAACTCCAAAGAGATCAGTGAACAAAGCCAGAGCCCAAATTAGGGAAGAATAGAGGACTGAGCAAACATCAGAAAGGAAAACCTCTCCCAGTGATACTGAATAACAGAACTAAAGAGAAAAATAAGAGCTCTGTCACAAATGAGGAAAAATTAAAGGAAGACCTCAGGCAATTTCAAGTGTACCAAAGACAAAACTCCTGAAAAATCAGATCATGGTGCCCAAACAATGGAAGTCACCAATGACTGACCCCAGAATACTACAGGGAATGGATGGAAAGAGTGAATAAGACTCAAGAAAGACAAGATGCAATACTGAAAGAACTCATAACAGAGATTTTGGCAATAAAAATTTTCATTCAGGAAATACATAACAAGATGACAGTCATGGAAAGCAGAATTAAACTAGCTGAAGAAAGAAACTCAGAACTTGAAGATCAGAACATGGAATTAACCAGATCTGTAAAAAACATAGAAAGAAGAAAAAAAAGAAAGAACTAAGCCTACAAGAGATGTGCAATTATATCAAGAGGCTGAACCGATGCCTGATTGGAAACCCAGAAGAAGAAAGGGAAATAGAGAACAATTTGGAGCAAGTATTATGGGAAGTAATCCAAGAAAACTTTCCCCATCTCACCAGAGATGTGACCAGCCAAGCACAAGAGATACAGAGAACTTCCACAAGACATCAAATGAGAAGACCAACTCCTAGACACATAACAATTCGCCTACACAAAGTAGGCATAAAAGAAAAAATTCCAAAGGTAACTAGAGAGAAAGATCAGACTACCTACTGGGGAAAACCAATCAGAATAGCAGCAAACCTATTGGCAGAAACACGGCAAACAAGAAGGGTCTGGAGCCCTACATTCAAAGTCCTCAAAGATAAACAATTTCAACCAAGGATTTCCTATTCAGCCAAGCTCAGCTTTATCAGTGATGAAGAATTAAAATCCTTCCCAGACATCCAATCCCTAAGAGACTATGCAGCTTCCAGACCAGCTCTACAGGAGACACTTAAAAGGGTATTAAGCAGAGAAGAGAGAAAAAAAAGAATGACCATACACTTCCCAAGAGAACAGCAGAGCACAGAATCAACAGAGAATACAGCACAAGTAACTTGAAAAAACACACATACATCAACGCCAAAGTCAAAAGAAAACAAGCAAAGAAAACATTTTACAAGAACCTCATGACAGTGACAAATAATCACATTTCAATAATCAGCATGAATGTGAATGGACTAAATGTACCACTGAAAAACACAGAATGGCAAACTGGATAAGAAATCATGACCCAATTATTTGGCGCATCCAGTAGACTCTTATCACTACAAGAGATGCACACACACTCAAAGTTAAAGGATGGAAAATGAGTTTCCAGGCAAACGGATCACAAAAGAAGGCAGGAGTTGCAATCTTAGTATCAGACAAAACAACCTTTAAGCTATCAAAAATTTAAAAAGATACAAAAGGACACTACATAATGATAAAAGGTTTAATCCGTCAACAAGAAATATCCATCTTAACATACATGTACCCAACACAGGAGCACCAGCATTTATAAAGCAACTACTAAGTTAACTATAAAAAGATATTGACTCTAACACTATTATAGTAGGGGACTTGAATACTCCACTAACAGCCCTAGACAAACTATTGAGGCAAAAAAATCAACAAGGAGATCCAGAACCGAAACTTGACACTCAACCAAATGGACTTAATAGATACCTACAGATTATTCCACCCAGAAACCCCAGAATATACATTCTACTCACCACCACATGGAATGTACTTCAAGATCGATCACATCCTTGGCCATAAATCAAGCATAAACAAATTCTATAAGGTTGAAATCTTGTCATGCACATTCTCAGACCAGAGTGGAATAAAAATAAATATCACTTCCAGCAAGATGGTGACGGGGCAGCCTGGTCTATGAAACCCTCTGCAAAGGAGAATGCAGAGGGTCTCTGGCTCTCTACCTGGGGGCTGCGATCCCAATATCGGCAACCTGCTCTTCACAGAGAGTTTGGCCATCATCACCGCTGGGGCATCACAGCGGTCTGAAAAGCCACTGCAGCCACAGACACAGCAGCCGCTGTGCCACTGCAGCCTCCATGGTGGCCAAAGCGCATTGCACCACCCATGCCTGAGGCGATCCATGACTTCAGTCCTTGAAGCTCCTGCAGGCAAGATCTGCTGGGATCACTGCCACTTCTGCTGCCACTGTGATGTCATGCCGACTGGGTCTCCTTCTGTGTGCCCTGAAGCAGGCTCCCATCTCTGGCCTCTGTCCGACTCCTGTCCAGCTCCACCCCCTCTGGAGTGAGCAGCTGAGATAGCACCACCTGCTGGTGATTCAAGGTAACAACACCGAAACGGGAGAAACAAGCTTGAAAAACAGACACAGGCCAGATTTGTGTGGTGAACTGAGGGTGATCTGAACTGTCCTTCACAGCAGGCCAGGGGCAACTGACCCTAACTGTGAACTAATTTACCAGCTTGAAAAGACAGCTAGAAATCAGAGCTGAAAGGACATTGAACTTAAATGAAAAGTCTCAGAGTGTGCTTGATTGGTTCTGTTAGTTTAATGACTTAATTCTATTCCTACTGTTTTGCTTCCTTTTTTTCTTTTCCTATTCCTTTTCTTCTCTTTTCTCCTCTCTGTAAACCAATCTTTGTATAGAGGAACAGCACACCAATAAGGTGGTTGGTTAGCTTGTATGTTAGCATCATTGTATGTTTTATTTTTTTTTTGTATGGGAATTGGTTAGTCTGTAGCCATGGTCTATTGTTAATATCTGTTTCAGTTTAGGTCTCTCTCTCCATTTATTGGTACCCTCATCTGTTTTCACCCTTACTCCTCTCTCTCTCCATCCCCCTCTTCAACCCACTGTCTGCTCCATTCTCTTCCCTCTGCTAACCACATTTTATTTCAGGGAGTAAACCTACAGCCCCACTGCACAGACAGATTCCAAGGCAGTGAGAAGTGGGTTTCAGATTATCCATACACCTGTCGGCAAATACCAGGACCTGCAGATAGATTTTGAATCACAGCTCCCCCCTTAAGTAAATCTCAAAACTGCAAAAAGGACCACCTGCAAGCTACAGTGCAACTCCAGAACTGAACAAAGTAAGAGGCATACATAAAGAATAGGAGATTGAACAAACTGAAGTAAAAGCAATCCTTCTACTCCTGAATAACAGAATTAAAGAATACGGTGATGTGGAGGGAAGGAAAAAGTAGGGAGGAGGAAAAAGCTGCACAAATGAAGAAAAACCAAAAGAAGAATATAGGTCTCACACAGACCCCTGGGAGATCAGACACTGAGAAAACAGATTCTGGAATACAAACAATGAAGAGCCCCCAGAATGACTGGTCACATGCAACAAACG
>NW_007247340.1:373733-377812 GCF_000164805.1 Carlito syrichta
CTCCCAGACATATAATAATTTGCCTAAACAAAGTAGGTATAAAATAAAAAATCCTAAAGGCTGCAAGAAAAAAAGGTCAGACTATGTACCAGGGAAGACCAATTATAATAGCAGCAGATTAATCTGTAGAAACCCTCCAGGCTAGGGGAGCTTGAAACCCTATCTTCAAAGTTCTAAAATATAAACAATTTCAACTGAGAATAACCTACCCAGTCAAACTAAACTTCACCAGTGAGGGAGAATTGAAATCTTTCCCAGATATCCAATCCCTAAGATCCTACGCTGCCACAAGACCACCTCTACGAGAAACACTTAAGAAAGTATTGAACACAGAAGAAAAGGAAAAAAGAATAACAACGTTCTTCAAAAGAGTACAGGCAAAAGATTAAAAACACACATGATCCAACTCTAAAACCAAAAGAAAGACAACACACAAACAGGAAGAACAACAACTCTGTAAGAACATTATGATAGGGATCAGCTCTCACATTTCAATAATTAGTTTGAATGTGAATGGACTAAATGCACCACTGAAAAGACAGAATGGCAAAATGGATAAAATATCACCAGGCAACAATTTATTGCCTTCAAAAGACTCACCTCACTAGAAAGGACACTCACAGACTCAAGGTAAGAGGATGGGAAACACATTTTCAGGCAAATGGAACACAAAAGAAAGGTGGAGTCATAATCTTAATCTCAGAAAAAATACCCGTTAAGCTATCAAAAATTAAAAAAGATATAGAAGGCCACTACATAATAATAAAAGGTTTAATCCATCAACAAGAAATATCCATCCTAAACCTACATGCACCAAACATAGGAGCACCAACTTTCATAAAGCATCTCCTAGGTAAACTAAAAAAAGATATCAACTCCAATACCATCATAGCTGGGGACTTTAATATCCCACTCACAACCCTAGACAGATCATCAGGACAAAAAATCAGTAATGAGATCCAAAACCTCAATGTGACTCTTGATCAAATGAACTTAATTGATACCTACAGAACTCTCTATCCAAAGACCACAGAATACACATTCTACTCATCAATGCATGGAATGTACTCTAAGATCGACCACATACTTGGCCATAAATCAAGCATAAGCAAATTTAAAAGGACTGAAATTTTACCATGCACCTTCTTGGACCACAGTGGAATAAAAATAATCATTAACACCAACAAGGTGCCCCCCAAACCCATAAAGACATGGACACTAAATAGCATGATGCTAAACAACTCCTGGGTCATTGATGAAATCAAAACAGAGATTAAAAGATACCTGGAAACAAATGAAAATGAAGAAACATCTTGCCAAAATCTCTGGGATGCCATGAAAGCTGTAGAAAGAGGGGAATTTATATTCCTACAAACGAAGAAAATGGAAGGATCACAAATTACAGCCTAAGAAGCCACCTAAAAAAGCTGGAAAAGCAAGACCACAAAAACCCTAATTTCAGCAGAAGAATCCAGATCACAAAAATAAAAGCCCAAATCCAGGACATAGAAGACAAAAAGATAATACAAAAAAAATCAGTGAAACAAAAAGCTGGTTTTTCAAAAGGATAAACAAGATTGATGGTCCCCTAGCTAGATTGACCAAGAGAAAGAGAGAAAAAGCCCAAGTAGACACAATCAGAAACACAAATGATGAAGTCACATCTGATCCTGAAGAAATACAAAAGATCATTAGAGACTACTATGTACACTTGTATGGAAACAAACTTGAAAACCTTCCTGAAATGAAGGACTTTCTGTCATCACACAACCTGCCTTGGTTGAAACAAGAAGAAATTGAGACCCTAAATAGACCAATGACAATCAAGGAAATTGACTATGTAATAAGAAAACTACCTACAAAAAAAGCCCTGGAGCAGATGGCTTTCCAGCAGAATTCTGCAAGACATTTAAGGAGGAGTTTATACAAATCCTACTGAAGGTATTCCAGGCGATTGAGAAAGATGGAACTCTCCCCAAATCATTTCACGAAGCTAACATCACATTGATACCCAAGCCAGGTAAAGACCCAACAAAGAAAGAGAACTACAGGCCAATATCTTTGATGAACATAGATGCTAAAATTCTCAACAAGATCCTAGTGAACCGGATTCAACAACACATCTCAAAAATCATCCATCATGACCAAGTAGGCTTCATTCTTGGGATGCAAGTCTGGTTCAATATTTGTAAAGCCATAACTGTAATTAAATACATCAACAGATGTCAAAACAAAAACCACATGATATCATTAGATGCAGAAAAAGCTTTTGACAAAATCCAGCACCTCTTCTTGATAAAAATCCTCAAACAGCTAGGCATATGGGGAACATACCTCCAAATAGTAAAAGCCAACTACGAGAAATCCACAGCCAGCATACTCCTAAATGGACAAAAACTGGAACCATTTCCCCTAAAAACTGGAACAAGACAAGGATGCCCACTCTCACCCCTCCTGTTCAGTATAGTATTGGAAGTCCTGGCTAGAGTAATCAGAGAAGAGAAGGCAATCAGGGGTATTCAAATAGGAAAAGTGGGAGTCAAGCTATCTCTCTTTGCAGATGACATGATCGTGTACCTTGAAAACCCAAGAGAATCTGTAAAAAACTTCCTTATACTGATAAAGGATTTTGGCTAAGTCTCAGGATATAAACTAAATGTGCAAAAGACAATCTCATTTCTTTACACCAATAATAAACAAACAGAAACCCAAATAAAAAGCACAATTCCATTCACAATAGCCACAAAAAAATAAAATACCTTGGCATCTTCCTAACCAGAAACTTGAAAGACCTTTACAATGAAAATTACAAAACACTGCTCAAAGAAATCAAAGATGACACAAACAAGTGGAAAAATATCCCATGCTCATGGATTGGAGGAATCAACATTGTGAAGATGTCCATCTTACCTAAGGCAATCTACAGATTTAATGCAGTACCCATCAAATTACCAGCAACATTCTTCTCAGTCCTAGAAAAAACAACACAGGAATTCATATGGAAACACAAACGACCAAGAATAGCCAGAACAATCCTCAGCAAAAAAAAGCAAAGCAGGTGGTATCACATTACCAGACTTCAAATTTTACTATAAAGCTACAATCGTCAAAACAGCTTGGTATTAGTACAGGAACAGGCATACAGACCAATGGAATAGAATTGAGATTACAGAAGCAAAACCTCAATTTCTCAACAAACTCATCTTCGACAAATCCTCCACCACCTACCACTGGGGAGACAAGAACCTATTCAGTAAATGGTGCTGGGAAAACTGGCTGACCACATGCAGAAGATTGAAACAGGACCCCTATCTATCCCCATGCACAAAGGTTAACTCCAAATGGATCAGAGACCTAAATGTAAAACCTCAAACTGTAAGAACCTTAGAAAATGAAGGACATACCCTCATGGAAATTGGAACTGGCATCCAATTCCTGAACAAAACCCCAAACCCACAGGCCATAAGAGATAAGATAGACAAGTGGGACCTCATTAAACTGACAAACTTCTGCAAATCCAAAGAAACCATCAAGAGAGTAGAGAGAATGCCTACAGACTGGGAAAAAGTATTTGCCAACTCCAGGTCTGACAAAGGCTTAACATCCTGGATCTACAAGGAACTCAAAAGTGCTGAAAAGAAAAAAACAAACAACCCCATTATAAAATGGACAAAAGATATGAACAGACACTTCTCAAAGGAAGACTTCCAAGCAGCCAACAGACACATGAAAAAAGGTTCAACCTCACTAATCATCAGGGAGATGCAAATCAAAACCACACTGAGATACCACCTAACTCTAGTCAGAATGGCAATTATCAATAATTCAAAAAATAACAATTGCTGGAGAGGGTGTGGTGAAAGGGGAACACTTCTACACTGTTGGTGGGAGTGCAAACTAGTGCAACCTCTGTGGAAAACAGTATGGTGATTCCTAAAAGCTCTAAATATTGACCTGCCATATGACCCCACAATCCCCCTACTGGGAATATACCCTGAAAAACTCAAATCACCCTATAGAAAAGATACCTGCACATGTATGTTTATCACAACATTGTTCACAATAGCAAGAACCTGGAA
>NW_007247340.1:377946-409647 GCF_000164805.1 Carlito syrichta
CCAAGATCTGAGTATCACATGTTCTCACTCATATAGTGAACCTTGAACATCCAACGTAATACTATAAGAAAATGACTGACAGTGGTGGGAAACTATGGGGGGGGTAAGGGGAAGGGAGATGGGATTAACAGTAGTAAATACCTGTCTGGGGATGGGGAGACACCTCTTATCAACAAGGGTGCCTGAACGAAGCATATTTATATATGTAACCCTTAACTGTACCCAACAATATCATAATAAAAAATATTGATTAAAATAAAAAAATTAAAATTAAAACAAACTCATAGGGAAAAAAAAAGAAAAGGCTTAGTTAGGAATCAATAAGCAAATTGGGCCAGAAATAATGAAAAGTAATGTAGTGATAACTCATATCTAAGATAACTTCCATTTTAGGAGAGTAACAGGGACTGGTAGTGACTGTGGTTGAGGGAAGATTGTGAGCCCTGCCTAAAGGAGGCAATCTCTGCTCAGGTTAGCCAAACGTTGCCATGTAGAATTATAGGTCTAGTGAATGTAGAACTTGCTATGTTCTTAAGAAAAGCCAGAAATGTGAATTTTATGTGAAATGTATCAGTTTTAAATATTGGTTCAATTTCTAAAAATAAAAAAAAACTGTATGGGTCAAAAAGAAAAATCAACACCAACAAAATTTCTCCATAGCCCACAAAGATAAGGACACTAAACAACATGATACTGAACAACTACTGGGTCAACACTGAAATCAAAAGATTCCTGGAAACAAAATAAAATGAAGAAAAAGCGTACTCAAATTTCTGGAAGGCCATGAAAACAATTCTAAGAGGATAATTTATATCTCTATGAGCACACATCGAGAAATAAGAAAGATAGAAATGGTACGGAATGAATGGAGTGGAATAGAATGGAATGGGATGGAATGGAAAGGAATGGAATGGAATGGGATGAACGGATTGGATTGCAATGCAGTGGAGAGTCATGGAATGGAGCGGAATGGAATGGAAGTGAGAGGAATGGAATGGAGATAAATGGAATGGAGTGGAATGGAATGGAATTGAATAGAATGGAATGGACTGGAGAGAAATGGAATGGAAAGGAGAGGAATGCAATGGAAGGGAACGGAATGGAGTGGAATAGTATGGAATGGAATGGAAAGAAATGAAATGAACAGAATAGAGTGGAATATAATGGAATGGACTGGAAAGGAATGGAATAGAATGGAATAGAATATGGACGAATGGAATGTAATGAAAAGCAATGGAGAGGAAGGGAATAGAATGTAATGCAGAGGAAGGGAATGGAATGGACAGGAAGGAAATGGAATGGAATCAAGAGGAATAGAATGGAATGGAATGAAATGGGAAGGAGGCGAATGCAATAGAATGGAACGGAATGGAGAGGAATGGAAAGTAGAGGAATTGAATGGAGAGGAATGAAACGAAGAGGAATGATATGGAAAGGATTTGAATGGAATGGAATGGAATGGGAGAGGAATAGAATGGAATGGAATGGAATGGAATGGAATAGAAGGGAATAAGGTGGAATGAAATTGAATGGAATAGAATGGAATGGAATGGAATGGAGAGGAATGGAATGGAATGGAGAGGAATGGAATGGAATGGAGAGCAATGGAATGGAGTGGAGGGGAATGGAGTGGAATGGAATGAAATGGGATGGAGCAGAATGGAATGGAATGGAATGGAATGAAGAGGCATGCAAAGGAGAGGAATTGAATGGAGAGGAATGGAATGGAGAGGAATGGAATGGAAAGGAATGGAATGGAATGGAATGGAATTGAGAGTAATAGGCTGGAATGGAATTGAGTGGAATGGAATGGAATGGAATGGAGGGGAATGGAATAGAATAGAATGGAATGGAGTGGAATGGAATTGAATGGAATAGAATGGAATGGAATAGAATGAAATTAAATGGAATACAGAAGAATAGAATGGAACGAAGAGGAATGGATTGGATTGGAATGTACTGGAGTGTAATGAAATAGAATGGAGAGGAATGGAGTGTAGTAGAATGGAATGGAGTGGAATGGAATTGAATGGAATAGAATGGAATGGAATGGAGTGAAATTAAGTGGAATAGAGAGGAATGGAATGGAATGGAGATGAATGGAATGGATTGGAATGGAAAGGAGTGGAATGGAGTGGAATGGAATAAAATGGAGTGAATTGGAGAGGAATGGAATGGAGTGGAATGGAATAAAATGGAGTGAATTGGAGAGGAATGGAATGGATTGGAATGGAAAGGAGTAGAATGGAATGGAAAGGAATAGAATGGATTGGAATGGAGAGGAATAGAATGGAATGAAATGGATTGGAATGGGATGGAGCTGAATGGAATGGAGAGGTATGGAAAGGAGAGGAGTGGAATGGCATGGAGAGGAATGCAATGGAATGGAATTGAGAGGAATAGGATGGAATGGAATGGAGTGGAATGGAATGGAAAGAAATGGAGAGGAATGGAATGGAGGGCAATGGAATTGAATGGAATGGAATAGAGCCGAATTGAATGGAATAGAGAGGCATGGAATGGATTGGAATGGAATGGAGTGGAATGGAATGGAATTGAATGAAGTGGACTGGAGAGGAATGGAATGGAAAGAATAGGAATGGAATGGAAAGGAATGGAGATGAATGGAATGGAATGGAGAGGAATGGAATGAAAAGGAAAAGAATGGAGTGGAATGGAATGGATTTCAGAGGAATGGAATGGAGAGAAATGGAATGGAGTGGAATGGAATGGAATGGATAGGAATGGAATGGAAATAAATGCAATGGAGTGGAATGGAAAGGTATGGTATAGAATGGAGTGGAATAGAATGGAATGGAATGGAAAGGAATGATATGGAATGGAATGGAGTGAGTGGAATTGATTGCAATGGAACGGAGAGTCATGGAATGGAGTGGAATGGAATGGAATGGAATGGAATTGAGAGGAATGGAATGGAGATACTGGAATGGAGTGAAATGGAATGGGATGGAATGGACTGGAGAGGAATGGAATGGAATGGAGAGGAATGCAATGGAAGGGAACGGAATGGAGTGGAATAGTATGGAATGGAACGGAAAGGAATGGAATGGAATGGAAAGGAATGGAATGAAGGGAATGGAGTGGAATGTAACGGAGAGTCATGGAATGGAGTGGAATAGAATGGAATGGACTGGAGAGGAATGGAATGGAATGGAATGGAATAGAGAGGAATGGAATGGAATGAAATGCAATGGAGAGGAAGGGAATAGAATGTAATGGAGAGGAAAGGAATGGAATGTAATGGAGAGGAATTTAATGGAATGGAATTAAATGGAGTTGAAGGGAATGAAATGGAAAGGAGAGGAATAGAATGGAATAGAATGAGTTGGATGGAGCCAAATGGAATAGAATGGAATGGAATGGAATGGAGAGGAATGGAATGGAATAGAAGGGAATGAGGTGGAATGGAATGAATGGAATAGAATGGAATGGAATGGAATGGAGTGGAATGGAATGGAATGAAGAGGAATGGAATGGAATGGAATGGAGAGGAATGGAATGGAGTGGAGTGGAATGGAATGGAAAGGAAAGGAATGGAATGGAGAGGAATGGAAAGGAGTGGAAAGGAATGGAGAGCAATGGAGTGGAGGAGAATGGAATGGAGTGGAAAGGAATGGAATGGAAAAGAATGGAATGGAATGGAGAGGAATTAAATTGTATGGATCTGAATGGATGGAATGGAAAGAAATGGAATGGAGAGGAATGGAATGGAGTGGAATGTACTTGAGTGTAATGGAATGGAATTGAGAGTAATGGAATTGAGTGAAACGGAATGGAATGGAGAGGAATGGAATGGAGAGGAAAGGATAGGAGAGAAATGGATTGGAGAGGAATGGAATGGAGAGGAATGTAATGGAGAGGAATGGATAGGAGAGGAATGGATTGGAGAGGAATGGAATAAAGAGGAATGGAATGGAGAGGAATAGAATGGATTGGAATGGCAAGAGAGGAATGGAATGGAATGAAATGGAATGGAGTGGAATGGAATGGAATGTAGAAGAATTGAATGGAATGGAATGGAGTGGAATTGAATGGAATGGAAGGGGGTAGAATGGAATGGACTGCAGAGGAATGGAATGGATTGGAATGGGATATAGAGGAATGGAATGGAATGAAATGGAATGGACGAGAAGGGAATAGAATGTAATGGAGAGTAATGGAAAGGAATGGAATGGAGAGGAATTTAATGGAATGGAAGGGAATGGAGAGAAATGGAATGGAGAAAAATAGATTGGAATGGAATGGATTGGAATGGGTTGGAACCAAATAGAATAGAATTGAATGGACTAGAGAGGAATGGAAAGGACAGGGATTGAATGGAGAGGAATGGAATAGAGAGGAATGAAATAGAAAGGAATTGAAAGAAATGGAATGGAATTGAGAGGAATAGGATGGAATGGAATGGAGAGAAATGCAATGGAATGGAATAGAGAGGAATGGAATGGAATGGAGAGGAATGGAATGGAATGGAGAGGAATGGAGTGGAGTAAAATGGAATGGAGTGGAATGGAATGGAATGGAGAGGAATGGAATGGAATGGAGAGGATTTAAATGATATGGAGTGGAATGGAATGGAATGAAAAGGAAAGAAATGGAATGGAGAGAAATGGAATGGAGTGGAATGTACTGGAGTGGAAGGGAATGGAATGGAGAGGAATGGAATGGAATGGAGAAGAATGGAATGGAATGGAGAGGAATGGAATGGAATGGAGAGGAATGGAGAGGAATGGAATGGAGAAGAATTTAATGGACTGGACTGGAATGGAGAGCAAAGGCATGGAATGGACTGGATTGGAATGGAGAAGAATAGAATGGAATGAAATGGATTGGAATGGGGCAGAGCTGAATGGAATAGAATGGAATGAAAAGAAGAGGAATGAAATGGAGACGATTGGAATGGAAAGGAATTGATTGGAATGGAATGGAATCAAGAGGAATAGGATGGAACGGAATGGAGTGGAATGTAATCGAAAGGAATGGAGAGGAATGGAATGGAACAGAATGGAATGGAGAGGAATGGAATGGAATGAAGAGGAATGGAATGGAATGGAGAGGAATGGAGAGAATTACAATGGAAAGGAATGGAATTTAGGTGAATGGAATAGAGAGGCATGGAATGGAGAGGAATGGAATGGAAGGGAGAGAAATGGAATGGAATGGTATGGAGAGCAATAAAATGGAATGGAATGCAATAGGGTGTAATGGAATGGAGAAGAATGGAATGGAGAGGAATGGAATGGAGTGAAATGGAATGGAGAGCAAGGGAATAGAATGTAATGGAGAGTAATGGAATGGAATGGAATAGAGAGGAATTTAATGGATTGGAATGGAATGGAGAGCAAAGGCATGGAATGGAATGGAATGAATTGGAATGGAGAGGAATAGAATGGAATGAAATGGAATGGAATGGGATGGAGCCTAATGGAATAGAATGGAATGGAATGGAGAGGTATAGAAAGGAGAGGAATTGAATGGAAAGGAATGGAATGGAGAGGAATGGAATGGAAAGGAATTGATTGGAATAGAATGGAATTGAGAAGAATAGGATGGAATGGAATGGAGTGGAATGGAATGGAGAGAAATGGAATGGAATAGAATGGAATGGAGTGGAATGGAATTGAATGGAATAGAATGGAACTGAATGGAGTGGAATTAAATGGAATAGAGAGGAATGGAATGGAGAGGAATGAAATTGATTGGAATGGAAAGGAGTGGAAAGCAATGGAATGGAAAGGAATGGAGTGGAGTAGAATGGAATGGGGTAGAATGGAATGGAATAGAATGGAGTGGATTGGAGAGGAATGGAATGGAAAGAGGAGGAATGGAATAGAATGGAGAGAAACGGAATGGAAAGGAATGGAATGGAATAGAATGGAGCTGAATGTAATGGATTGCAGAGGAATGGAATGGAGAGAAAAGGAATGGAGTGGAATGGAATGGAATGGATAGGAATGGAATGGAAATAAGTGCAATGGAGTGGAATGGAAAGGTGTGGAATAGAATGCAGTGGAATAGAATGGAATGGAATGGAAGAGAATGGAATGGAATGAACGAAATTGATTGCAATGGAGTGGAGAGTCATGGAATGGAGTAGAATGATATGGAATGGAAGAAGGAATGGAATGGAGATAAATGGAATGGAGTGGAATGGAATGGGATGGAATAGAATGAAATGGACTGGAGAGGAATGGAATGGAATGGAGAGGAATGCAATGGAAGGGAATGGTATGGAGTGGAATAGTATGGAATGGAATGGAATGGAAAGGAATGGAATGAACGGAATGGAGTGGAATGTAATGGAAAGTCATGGAATGGAGTGGAATAGAATGGAATGGACTGGAGAGGGATGGAATGGAATAGAAAGAAATGGAATGGAATGAAATACAATGGAGAGGAAGGGAATAGAATGTAATGAAGAGGAATGGAATGGAATGGAGAGGAATTTACTGGAATGGAATGGAATGGAGAGGAAGGGAATGGAATGGAATGGAGAAGAATAGAATGGAATAGAATGGAATTGGATGGAGCCGAATGGAATAGAATGGAGAGGAATGGAAGGAGAGGAATTGAATGGAGAGGAATGGAATAGAGAGGAATGATTTGGAAAGGATTTGAATGGAATGGAATAGAATGGAATTGAGAGGAATAGAATGGAATGGAATGGAGTGGAATGGAATGGAGAAGAATGGAATGGAACAGAAGGGAATGAGGTGGAATGGAATTTAAAGGAATAGAATGGAATGGAATGGAGCAGAATGGAATGGAATGGAGAATGGAATGGAGCAGAGTGGAATGGAGTGGAATGGAATGGAATGGAGAGGAATGCAATGGAATGGAGTGCAATGGAAAGGAATGGAATAGAATGCAATGGAATGGAGAAGAATGGAATGGAGAGGAATTAAATGGAATGGAATGGAGCAGAAGGGAATGGAATGGAAAGGAATGGAATGGAGAGTAATGGAATGGAGTGGAATGTACTGGAGTGGAATGGAATGTACTGAAGTGTAATGGAATGGAATGAGGAATGGAAAGGAATGGAGAGGAATGGAATTGAGATGAATGAAATGGAATGGAGAGGTATGGAATGGAGAGGAAGGGAATAGAGTGGGATGGAAAGGAATGGAGAGGAATGGAGTGGAGTAGAATGGAATAGAGTGGAATGGAATGGAATGGAATAGAGTGGATTGGAGAGAAATGGAATGGAAAGAAAAAGTTGGAATAGAATGGAATGAAATGGAATGGAGAGGAAGGGAATAGAATGTCATGTAGAGGAATGGAATGGAGAGGAATTTAATGGAATGGTGAGGAAGGGAATGGAATGTAATGGAGTGTAATGGAATGGAATGGAATGGAAAGTAATGAAATGGAGAGGAATGTAATGGATTTTTATGGCATAGAGAGGAATGGAATGGAATGAATTGGAATGGAGTGGTATGGAATGGAATGGAAGGGAGTAGAATGGAATGGACTGGAGAGAAATGGAATGGATTGGAATGGAATATAGAGAAATGGAATGGAATGAAATGGAAGGGAAGAGGAAGGGAATAGAATGGAATGGAGAAGAAGGGAATAGAATGGAAGGGAATGGAATGGAATGGAATGGAGAGGAATGGAATGGAAGGTAATGAAATGGAGAGGGATGTAATGGACTTGTATGGCATAGAGAGGAATGGAATGGAATGGATTGGAATGTAGTGGTATGAAATGGAATGGAAGGGAGTAGAATGGAATGGACTGGAGAGGAATGGAACGGATTGGAATGGAATATAGAGGAATGGAATGGAATGGAATGGAATGGAGAGGAAGGGAATAGAATGTAATGGAGAGTAATGGAATGGAGAGGAATTTAATGGAATGTAATGGAATGGAGAGGAATGAAATGGAAAGGAATAGAATGGAATGGAACAGATTGGAATGGGGTGGAGAGGAATGGAAAGGAGGGGAATTGAATGGAGAGGAATGGAATGGAGAGGAACGGAATGGAAAGGAATTGAATGAAATGGAATGGAATTGAGAGGAATAGGATGGAATGGAAAGGAGTGGAATGGAATGGAATTGAATGAGGAGGAATGGAATGGGACCAATGGAATGGAGTGGAATGGAAAGAAATGGAGAGGAATGGAATGGAGAGGAATGGAATAGAGTGGAATGGAATGGGAATGGACAGGAATGGAGTGGAGTAGAATGGAACGGAGTGATGGAATGGAATGGAATGGAATATATGGAGCGGAATGGAGTGGAATGGAATGGAGAAGAATTAAATGGAAGGGAGAAGAATGTAATGGAATGGAAAGGAAAGGAATGGAGTGGAGTGGAATGGAATGGAGAAGATTAGAATGGAATGGAGAGGAATGGAGTGGAATGGAATGGAGAGGAATGGAAATGAAAGGAGAGGAAAGGAACTGAGTGGAATGGAATGGAATGGAACGGAGAGGAATGGAATGGAGAGGAATACATAGGAGAGGTAAGGAATGGAGTTGAATGAAATGGAGATGAATGGAATGGAGTGGAATGAATGGAGAGGAATGAAATAGCATGGAATGGAATAGAATGGATGTGAGTGGAATGGAATGGAATGGAATAGAAAGAAATGGAATGAATGAAATGGAATGGAAGGGAACAGAATGGTTTAGAATGGACAGGAAAGGACAGAAATGGAATGGAGTGGAATGGAATGGAATGGAGAGGAATGGATTGGATTGGAATGGAATAGGGAAGAATGATTGGAGTGGAATAGAGTGGAATGGAATGGAATTGAATTGTGCATAACGGAATGGAATGGAGAGGAATGGAATGGATTGGAATGGAATATAGAGGAGTGGAATGGAATGAAATGGAATGGAGAGGAAGGGAGTATAAAGTAATGGAGAGTAATGGAATGGAATGGATTGGAGAGGAATTTAATGGAATGGAATGGAATGGAGAGGAAGGGAATGGAATGGAGAGGAATAGAGTGGAATGGAATGGTTGGAAGGAATGGAGCCGAATGAAATGGCATGGAGAGGAATGAAAGGAGAGAAATGGAATGGAACGGAACGGATTGGAGTGTAATAGAATGGAATGTACTGGAAAGGAATGGAATGGAATGGATTGGAATGGAATAGAGAGGATTGGAATGGAATTGAATGGAACAGAGAGGAGTAGAATGGAGAGGAATGGAATGGAATGGAGAGGAATGAAACGGAGAGGATGCAATGGAGTGGAATGGAATGGAGTGGAATGGAATGGAAAGGAATGGAATGGATTGGAATGGAATAGAGAGGAATGGAATGGAATGCAATGGAATGGATTGGGATGGAGCCGGATGGAATATAATGGAATGGAATGGAGAGGAATGGAAAGGAGAGGAATTGAATTGAGAGGAATGGAATGGAGAGGAATGGAATGGAGTAGAATGGAATGGAGTGGAATGGAATGGAATGGATTGGAATATAATGGAATGGAGTGGAATGGAATGGAATGGATTGGAATAGAATGGAATGGAATGGAGAGGAATGGAAAGGAGAGAAATTGAATTGAGAGGAATAGAATGGAGAGGAATGAAATGGAATGGAATGGAGAGTAATGGAGTGGAGTAGAATGGAGTGGAGTGGAATGGAATGGAATGGATTGAAGTGGAATGGAGAGGAATTAAAAGGTATGGAGTGGAATGTAATAGAATGGAAAGGAAAGGAATGGGATGGAGAGGAATGGAATGGAGTGGAATGTACTGGAGTGGAATGGAATGGAATGGAGAGGAATGGAAAGGAGAGGAATTGAATTGAGAGGAATAGAATGGAGAGGAATGAAATGGAATGGAATGGAGAGGAATGGACTGGAGTAGAATGGAATGGAGTGGAATGGAATGGAATGGAGTGGAATGGAATGGAGATAAATGGAATGAAGTGGAATGGAATGGTATGGAATGGAATGGAATGGACTGAAGAGGAATGGAATGGAATGGACAGGAATGCAATGGAAGGGAACGAAATGGAGTGGAATAGTATGGGAATCGAATGGAAAGGAATGGAATGGAATGGGATGAACAGAATGGATTGCAATGGAGTGGAGAATCATGAAATGGAATGGAGAAGAATGGATTGGAATGGAGAGGAATGGAATGGAAATAAGTGCAATGGAGTGGAATGGAATGGAATGGAATGGAATAGAATGGAATGGAGTGAAATAAAATGGAATACAGGGGAATGGATTGGAATGGAATGGAGAGGAATAGAATGGATTGGAATGGAGAGGAGTGGTATTGAATGGAATGGAGAGGAATGGAGTGGAGTAGAATGGAATGGACTGGACTGGAATGGAATGGAATAGAATGGAGTGGATAGGAGAGGAATGGAACAGAAAGAAGAGGAATGGAATGGAATGGAATGGAGAGAAGTGGAATGGAAAGGAGAGGTATGGAATGGAAAGGAATGGAATGGAAAGAAGTGGAATGGAATGGATTACAGAGGAATGGATTGGAGAGAAATGGAATGGAGTTGAATGGAATGGAATGGATAGGAATAGAATGGAAATAAATGTAATGGAGTGGAGTGGAATGGTGTGGAATAGAAAGGAGTGGTATAGAATGGAATGGAATGGAATGGAAAGGAATGGATTAATGGAATGGATTGCAATAGAGTCGAGATTCTGGAATGGAGTGGACTGGAATGGAATGGAATTGAGAGGAATGGAATGGAGATAAATGGAATGGAGTGGAATGGAATGGGATGGAATGGAATGGAATAGAATGAAATGAACTGGAGAGGAATAGAATGGAATGGAGAGGAATGCAATGGATGGGAACGGAATGGAGTGGAATAGTATGGAATGGAATGGAAAGGAATGGAATGGGATGAACGGAATGGATTGCAATGGAGTGGAGGGTCATGGAATGGAGTAGAATGGAATAGAATGGAATTGAGAGGAATGGAATGGTGATAAATGGATTGGAGTGGAATGGAATGGGATGGAATGGAATGGAATGTACTGGAGAGGAATGGAATGGAATGTAAAGGAATGAAATGGAATGGAGTGTAATAGAATGGAATGGATGGAGAGGAATGGAATGGAATAGAGAGGAATGGAAAGGAATGAAACACAATGGAGAGGAAGGGAATAGAATGTAATTGAGAGGAATGGAATGGAATGGAGAGGAATTTAATGGAATGGAAAGGAATGGAGAGGAAGGGAATGGAATAGAATGGAGATGAATAGAATGGAATGGGAGGGAATGGGATGGAGCAGAATGGAATAGAATGGAATGGAATGGAGAGGAATGGAAAGGGGAGGAATGATATGGAAAGGATTTGAATGGAATGGAATTGAAAGGAGCATAATGGAATGGAATGGAGAAGAATGGAATGGAATAGAAGGGAATGAGGTGGAATGGAATTGAATGGAATAGAATGGAATGGAATGAAAGGGAGAGGAATGGAATGGAATGGAATGGAGAGGAATGGAATGAAGAGGAACGGAATGGAGGGGAATGGAATGGAAATGAGAGGAATGATGTGGAGGCGAATGTAATGGAGTGGAATGAAATGGAATGGAATGGAATAGAGCATAATAGAATGAAGAGGAATGGAATGGAATGGAGAGGAATTAAATAGTATGGAGCTGAATGGAATGGAATGGAATTGAGAGAAATGGAATGGAGAGGAATGGAATGTAGTGAAATGTACATAATTAGAATGGAATGGAATGGAGAGGAATAGTAGTGATTGGAGAGGAATGGAATAGAGAGGAATGGAAAGGAATGTAGAGGATTGGAATTGAGTGGAATGGAATGGACTGGAGAGGAATGGAATGGAGAGGAATGGTTAGGAGAGGAATGGATTGCAGAGGAATGGAATGGAGAGGAATAGAATGGAAAGGAATCGAGTGGATTGGAATGGCAAGAGAGGAATGGAATGGAATGAAACGGAATGGAGTGGAATGGAATGGAATGGAATGGAATGGGGTAGAAAGGAATGAACTGGAGAGGAAAGGAATGGATTGGAATGGAATATAGAGGAATGGAATGGAATGAAATGGAATGACAGGAAGGGAATAGAATGTAATGGAGAATAATGAAATGGAATGGAGAGGAATTTAATGGAATGGAGAGGAAGGGAATGGAATGGAATGCAGAAAAATAGAAAAGAATAGAATGGGTTGGAAATGGGATGGAACCAAATGGAATAGAATGGAATGGAATGGAGAGGAATGGAAAGGAGAGGAATTGAATGGAGAGGAATGGAATGGAAAGGAATTGAATGAAATGGAATGGAATTGAGAGGAATATGATGGAATGGAATGGAGTGGAATGGAATGGAATAGAATGAAATGGAATAGAGAGGAATGGAATGGAGAGGTATGGAATGGAAAGGAAGGGAATGGAATGGAGAGGAATGGAATGGATTACACAGTAATCGAATGGAGAGAAATGACATGGAGTGGAATGGAATGGAATGGAGAGGAATGGAATGGAAAGGAGAGGGATTAAATGGTATGGAGCGGAATGGAATAGAATGGAAAAGAAAGGAATGGAATGGAGAGGAATGGAATAGAATGAAATGTACTGGAGTGGAATGGAATGGAATGGAGAGGAATGGAATGGAATGGAGAGGAATTAAATGGTATGGAGCAGAATGGAATAGAATGGAAAAGAAAGGAATGGAATAGAGCGGAATGGAATAGAATGAAATGTACTGGAGTGGAATGGAATGGAATGGAGAGGAATGGATTGGAATGGAGAGGAATCGAATGGATATAAGTGCAATGGAGTGGAATCGAATGGCATGGAATAGAATCAAATGGAATGGAGTGAAATTAAATGGAATAGAGGGGAATGGAATGGAATGGAATGGAATGGAGAGGAATCGAGTGGAGTAGAATGGAATGGACTGGACTGAAATGGAATGGATTAGAATGGAGTGGATTGGAGAGGAATGGAATGGAAAGAAGAGGAATGGAATGGAATGGAATGGAGAGGAATGGAATGGAATGGAATGGAAAGGGATGGAATGGAATGGACTGGAATGGAATGGAATGGAGAGGTATGAAATGGAAAGGAATGGAATGGAATGGAGTGGAATGGAATGCATTACAGAGGAATGGAATGGAAAGAAATGGAATGGAATGGAATGCATAGGATTGGAATGGAAATAAGTGCAATGAAGCGGAATGGAGTGGTATGAAATGAATGGAGTGGAATAGAATGGAATGGAATGGAAAGGGATGGAATGGGATGAATGGAATGGATATCAATGGAGTGGAGAGTCATGGAATGGAGTGGAATGGAATGGAGATAAGTGGAATGAAGTGGAATGGAATGGGATGGGATGGAATGGAATGGACTGGAGAGGAATGGAATGGAATGGACAGGAATGCAATGGAAGGGAACGGAATGGAGTGGAATAGTATGGAATGGAATGGAAAAGAATGGAATGAAATGGAATGGGATGAACGGAATGGATTGCAATGGAGTGGAGTGTCATGGAATGGAATGGAATGGAATTGAGAGTAATGGACTGGAGATAAATAGAATGGAGTGGAATGGAATGGTATGGAATGGAATGAAATGGACTGTAGAGGATTGGAATGGAATGTAGAGGAATGAAATGGAATGGAGAGTAATAGAATGAAATGGACTGGAGAGGAATGGACTGTAATGTAGAGGAATGAAATGGAATTGAGTGTAATAGAATGGAATGAACTGGAGAGGAATGGAAAGGAATAGAGAGGAATGGAATGGAATGAAATGCAATGGAGAGGAAGGGCATAGAATGTAATGGAGAGGAATGGAATGGAATGGAGAGGAATTTAATGGAATGGATAGAAATGGAGAGGAAGGGAATAGAATGGAATGGAGACGAATAGAATGGATTGGAAATGGGATGGAGCTGAATGGAATAGAATGCAATGGAATAGAGAGGAGTGGAAAGGAGAGGTATTGAATGGAGAGGAATAGAATGGAGAAGAATGATATTGAAAGGATTTGAATGGATGGAATGGAATGCAAGAGGAATAGAAGGGAATGGAATGGATTTGAATGGAATGGAATTATTGGAGAAGAATGGAATGGAATAGAAGGGAATAAGGTGGAATGTAATTGAATGGAATAGAATGGAATGGAATGGAGTGGAATGGAATGGAATGGAGAGGAATGGAATGGAATGGAATGGATGGAGAGGAATGGAATGGAGAGGAATGATATGGAAAAGATTTCAATGGAATGGAATTGAGAAGAACAGAATGGAATGGAAAGGAGTGGAATGGAATGAAATGGAATGGAGAAGAATGGAATGGAATAGAGGGGAATGAGGCCGAATGGAATTGAATGGAATAGAGTGGAATGGAATGGAGAGAAATGGAATGGAGAGGAGACGAATGGACTGGAGAGGAATGGAATGGAAAGAGGAATGGAATGGAGATAAATGGAATGGAGTGGAATGGAATGGGATGGAATAGAATGGCAGGGACTGGAGAGGAATGGAATGGAATGGAGAGGAATGCAATGGAATGGTATGGAGTGCAATAGTATGATATGGAATGTAAAGGAATGGAATGAAATGGAAAGGAAGGGTATGAACGGAATGTAATGTAATGTAATGGAGAGTCATGGAATGGAGTGGAATAGAATGGAATGGACTGGAGAGGAGTGGAATGGAATGGAATGGAATAGAGAGGAATGTAATGTAATGAAATGCAGTGGAGAGAAAGGGAATAGAATGTATTGGAGAGGAAGGGAATGGAACGGAAATAGAAAAAAATTTAATGGAATGGAATGGAATGGACAGGAAGGGAATGGAATGGAATCGAGAGGAATAGAATGGAATGGAAAGGAATGGGAAGGAGGCGAATGGAATGGAATAGAATGGAATGGAATGGAGAGGAATGAAAAGGAGAGGAATTGAATGGAGAGGAAACGAATGGAGAGGAATGATATGGAAAGGATTTGAATGGATGGAAGGAATGGAGTGGAATAGAATGGAATGGAATGGAGAAGAATGGAATGGAATAGAAGGGAATGAGGTGGTATGAAATTTGAATGGCATAGAATGGAATGGAATGGAATGGAATGTACTGGAATGGAGAGGAATGGAATGGATTGGAATGGAGAGGAATTTAATGGAATGGAATGGAATGGGGAGGAAGGGAATGGAATGGAATGAAGAAAAATAGAATGGAATGGAATGGATTGGAATGGGATGGAGCCAAATGGATTAGAATGGAATGGAATGGTGAGGAATGGAAAGGAGAGAAATTGAATGGAGAGGAACGGAATAGAGAGGAATGGGATGGAAAGGAATTGAATGAAATGGAATGGAATTGAGAGGAATATGATGGAATGCAATGGAATCAAAAGGAGAGGAATAGAATGGAGAGGGATGGAATAGTGTAGAATGGAATGGAATAGAGAAGAATGGAAAGGAGAGTATTTGAATGGAGAGGAATGGAATGGAGAGTAATGATATGAAAAGGATTTGAAAGGAATGGAATGGAATGTGAGAGGAATAGAATAGAATGGAATGGAGTGTAATGGAATGGAGAAGAATGGAATGGAAGAGAAGGGAATGAAGTGGAAAGAAATTGAATGGAATAGAATGGAGCGGAATGGAATTGAACGGAGAGGAATGAAATGGAGCAGAGTGGAATGGAGTGGAATGGAATGGAAAAGGATGGAGCCGAATGGACTAGAATGGAGTGGAATATAGAGGTATACAAAGGAGAGTTATTGAATAGAGAGGAATGGAAAGAAAAGGAATAAAATGAAATGGAATGGAATTGAGAATAATAGGCTGGAATGGAATGGAGTGGAATGGAATGGAATGAAATAGAGAGGAATGGAATGGAATAGAATGGAATGGAGTGGAATGGAATACCATGGAATAGAATGGAGTAAAATTGAATGGAAATGAGAAGAATGTAATGGAATGGGAAGGAATGCATTGAATTGGAATGGAAAGGAGTGGAATGCAATGGAATGGAGAGGAATGGTGTGGAGTAGAATGGAATGGAATGGAACTGAATAGAATGGAGTGGATTGGAGAGGAATGGAATGGAATGGAGAGGAATGGAATGGAATGGAGAGGAATGGAATGGAAAGAAATGGAATGGAATGGAGAGGAATGGAATGGATTACAGAGGAATGGAATGGAGAGAAATAGAATGGTGTGGAATGGAAAGGAATGGAGAAGAATGGAATGGAAATATGTGCAATGGAGTGGAATGGAATGGTATGGAATAGAATGGAGTGGTATTGAATGGAATGGAATGGAATGGAGAGCAATAAAATGGAATGGAATGGAATGGAGAGGAATGGAAAAGAATAGAATGGAATGGAGTAGAATGGAATTGAATGGATGAGAATGTAATTAATGGAGTGGAATTAAATGGAATCGAGAGGAATGGGATGGAATGGAATTGATTGGAATGGAAAGAGTGGAATGCAAGGGAATGGAGATGAATGGAGTGGAGTAGAATGGAATGGAGTGGAATGGAATGGAATAGAATGGAGTGCATTGGAGAGTAATGGAATGGAAAGAAGAGGAACGGAATGGAATGCAGAGGAATGGAATGGAATGGAGAGGAATGGAATGGAAAGGAATGGAATGGAATAGAATGAACTGGAATGGAATGGATTAGAGTGGAATGGAATGGAGAGAAATGGAATGGATTGGAATGGAATGGAATGGATAGGAATGGAATGGAAATAAGTACATTGGAGTGGAATGGAATGGTATGGAATGAATGGAATGGAATGGGATGAACGGAATGGAATGGGATGAATGGAATGGAATGGAATGAACGCAATGGAGTGGAGAATCATGGAATGGAATAGAATGGAATTGAGAGGAATGGAATGGAGATAAGCGAAATGGAGTGGAATAGAATGGGATGGAATAGAATGGAATGAACTGGAGAGCAATGGAACTGAATGGAGCGGAATGCAATGGAAGGGAACGGAATGGAATGCAGTAGTATGATATGGAATGAAAAGGAATGGAATGGAATGGAATGAAAAGGAATGGAATGAATGGAATGGAATGGAATATAATAGAGAGTCATGGAATGGAGTGGAATGGAATGGAATGGACTGGAGAGGAATGAAATGGAATGGAATAGAGAGGAATGTAATGTAATGAAATGTAATGGAGAGGAAGGAAATAGAATGTAATGGAGAGGAATGGAATGGAATAGAAAAAAATTAATGGAATGGACAGGAAGGGAATGGAATGGAATTGAGAGGAATAGAATGCAATGGGATGGAATGGGAAGGAGGTGAATGGAATAGAATGGAATGGAATGGAGAGGAATGGAAAGGAGAGGAATTGAATGGAGAGAAATAGAATGGGGAGGAAGGATATGGAAGTATTTGAAGGGATGCAATAGAATGGAAGAGGAATAATATGGAATGGAATGGAGTGGAATGGAATGGAATGGAGAGAAATGGAATGAAGGGAGAGGAATGGAATGTAGATGGGTGGAATGGTGTGAAATGGAATGGAATGGAGAGGAATGGAAAGGAGAGTATTTGAATGGAGAGGAATGGATTGGAGAGGAATGATATGGAAAGGATTTGAATGGAATGGGAGAGGAATAGAATGGAATGGAATGGAGTGGAATGGAATGGAGAGGAATGGAATGGAAGAGAAGGAATGAGGTGGAGTGAAATTGAATGGAATAGAATGGAATGGAATGGAGCGGAATGGAATGGAATGGAGAAGAATGAGATGGAATGGAACAGAGAGGAATGGAATGGAGCAGAGTGGAATGGAGTGGAATGGAATGGAAAGGGATGGAGCCGAATGGAATGGAATGGAGAGATATGCAAAGGAAAGGAATTGAATGGAGAGGAATGGAATGGAGAGGAATGGAATGGAAAGGAATTGAATGAAATGGAATGGAATTGAGCATAATAGGATGGAATGGAGTGCAATGGAATGGAATGGAGAGGAAGGGAGAGGAATAGAATGGAATGGAGTGGAATGGAATTGAATGGTATAGAATGGAATGGAATGGAATGAAATTAAATGGAATAGAGAAGAATGGAATGAAATGGAATAGAGAGGAATGGATTGGATTGGAATGGAAAGAAATGGGATGGAATGGAATGGAGATGATGGAGTGGAGTAGAATGGAATGGAATGGAGTGGATTGGAGAGGAATGGAATGGAAAGAAGAGGAATAGAATGAAATTGAATGGAGAGGAATGGAATGGAATGGAGAGGTATGGAATGGAAAGGAAAGGAATGTAATGAAATGGAGTGGAATGGAATGGATTACAGAGGAATGGAATGAAGAGAAATGGAATGATGTGGAATGGAAAGGTATGGAGAGGAATGGAATGGAAATAAGTGCAATGGAGTGGAATGGAATAATATGGAATAGAATGAAGTGGTATTGAATAGAATAGATTGGAATGGAATGCAATAGGGTGTAATGGAATGCAGTAGGGTGTAATGGGATGGAGAGTAATGGAATGGAGAAGAAGGGAATGGCATGGAATGGAGGAAATGGAGTGGAATGGGTGGAATGGAATGGAAGAGAATGGAGAGGAATAGAATGGAATGAAATGGAATGGGGAGCAAGGGAATAGAATGTAATGAAGAATAATGGAATAGAATGGAATGGAGAGGAATTTAATGGATTGGAATCGAATGGAGAGGGAAGGCTTGGAATGGAATGGGATGGATTGGAATGGATTGGAATGGAGAGGAATAGAATGGAATGAAATGGATTAGAACGGGATGGAGCCGAATGGAATAGAATGGAATTGAATGGAGAGGTATGGAAAGGAGAGGAATTGAATGGAGAGGAATGGAATTGAGAGGAATGGAATGGAAAGGAATTGATTGGAATGGAATGGAATTGAGAGGAATAGGATGGAATGGGATGGAGAGGAATGGAATGGAATAGAATGGGATGGAGTGGAATGGAATGGAGAGGAACGGAATGGAATTGAATGGAATGGAGTGGAATGGAATGGAATGGAGAGGAATGGAATGGAACAGAATGAAATGGAGTGGAATGGAATTGAATGGAATTGAATGGAGCAAAATTAAATGGAATAGAGTGGAATGGAATGGGGAGGAATGGAATTGATTGGAATGGAAAGGAGTGGAATGCAATGGAATGAAGAGGAATGGAGTGGATTAGAATGGAATGGAGTGGAGTGAAATAGATTAGAATGGAGTGGATTGGAGAGGAATTGAATGGAAACAAGAGGAATGGAATGGAATGGAATGGAGAGGATTGGAATGGAATGGAGAAAAATGAAATGGAAAGGAATGGCATGGAGTAGAATGGACTGGAATGGTATGGATTAGAGAGGAATGGAATGGAGAGAAATGGCATGGAGTAGAATGGAATGGAATGAATAGGAATGGCATGGAAATAAGTGCAATGGAGTGGAATGAAATGGTATGGAATGAATGGAGTGGAATAGAATGGAATGAAATGGAAAGAATGGAATAGAATGGAATGGGATGAACGGAATGGAATACAATGCAGTGGTGAGTCATGGAATGGAGTGGAATGGAATGGAATGGAATTGAGAGGAATGCAATGGAGATAAATGGAATGGAGTGGAATGGAATGGGATGGAATGGGATGGAATGGAATGGTGAGGAATGGAATGGAATGGAGAGGAACGCAATGCAAGGAAATGGAATGGGGTGGAATAGTATGAAATGGAATGGAAAGGAATGGAATGGAATGGAAAGGAATGGAATGAACGGAATGGAGTGGAATGTAATGGAGAGTCATGGAATGGAGTGGAATAAAATGTAATGGACTGGAGAGGAATGGAGTGAAACCGAATGGAATAGAGAGGAATGGAATGTAATGAAATACTTTTGCGAGGAAGGGAATAGAACGTAATGGAGAGGAATGGAAAGGAATGGAATAGAAAGGAATTTAATGGAATGGAATGGATAGGAAGGGATGGAATGGAATTGAGAGGAATAGGATGGAATGGAATGGAATGGAAAGGAGGAGAAATGAATAGAATGGAATGGAATAGAGAGGAATGGAAAGGAGAGGAATTGCATGGAGAGGAATGGAATGGAGAGGAATGATATGGAAAGGATTTTAATGGAATGGGAGAGAAATACAATGGAACGGAATGGAGTGGAATAGAATGGAATGGAATGGAGAAGAATGGAATAGAATAGAAGGGAATGAGGTGGAATGAAATTGAATGGAATAGAATGGAATGGAATGGAGCTGAATCTAATGGAATGGAGAGTAATGGAAAGGAATTGAATGGAGAGGATTGGAATGCAGTGGAGTGGAATGGAGTGGAATGAAATGGAAAATGATGGAGCCGAATGGAATAGAATGGAATGGATTGGAGAGGTATGCAAAGGAGAGGAATTTAATGAAATGGAATGGAATTGAGAGTAAAAGAATGGAATGGAATGGAGTGGAATTGAATGGAATGGAATGGAGAGGAATGATAAGGAAAGGTTTTAAATGGAATGGAGTTGAGAGGAAAGAATGAAATGAAATGGAGTGGAATGGGTTGGAAGGAGTAGAATAGAAGGGCATGAGGTCGAATGGAATTGAATGGGATAGAATGGAATAGAATGGAGCGGAATAGAATGGAGAAGAGGAATGGACTAGAGAGGAATGGACTGGAGAGGAATGGAATAGAGAGGAATTGAATGGAGATAAATGGAATGTAGTGGAATGGAATGTGTTGGAATAGAATGGAATGGACTGGAGAGGAATGCAATGGAAGGGAACGGAATGGAGTGCAATAGCATGAAATGGAATGGAAAGAAATGGAATGGATTAGAAAGAAAGGGAATGAACGGAATGGAGTGGAATGTAATGGAGAGTCATGAAATGGATTGGAATAGAATGGTATGGACTGGAGAGGATTGGAATGGAATGGAATGGAATAGAGAGAAATGGAATGTAATGAAATGCAATGGAGAGGAAGGGAATAGAATATAATGGAGAGGAATAGAAAGGAATGGAATAGAAAAAAATTTAATTGAATGGAATGGAATGGACAGGAAGGGAATGGAATGGAATCGAGAGGAATAGAATGGAATGGAATGGGAAGGAGGTGAATGGAATAGAATGGAATGGAATGGAGAGGAATGGAAAGGAGAGGAATGGAATGGAGAGGAATAGAATGGATAGGAATGATATGAAAAGAATTTGAATAGATGAAATGGAATGGAAGAGGAATAGAATGGAATGGAATGGAGTGGAATGGAATGGAGAAGAATGGAATGGAATAGAAGGGAATGAGGTGGAATGAAATTGAATGGAATAGAATGGAATCGAATGGAGTGGAATGGAATGGAGAGGAATGGAATGGAGAGGAATGGAATGGACAGGAATGGAATGGAGAGGAATGGAATGGATTGGAATGACAAGAGAGGAATGGAATGGAATGAAATGAAATGGAGTGGAATGGAATGGAATGTTGAAGAATGGAATGGAATTTACTGGAATGGATTGGAATAGAATGGAATGAAGTGGAATGGAATGGAATTGAGTGGAATGGAATGGAATGTAGTGGAATCGAATGGAATATAATGGAGTGGAATATAATGGAATGGAGTTGAATGGAATGGGGTAGAATTGAATGGACTGGAGGGGAATGTAATGGATTGGAATGGAATATAGAGGAATGGAATGGAATGAATTGGAATGGACGGGAAGGGAATAGAATGTAATGCAGAGTAATGGAATCGAATGAAATAGAGAGGAAATTAATGGAATGGAATAGAATGGAGAGGAAGGGAATGGAATGGAGAAAAATTCAATGGAATGGAATGGATTGGAATGGGATGGAGCAAAAAAGAATAGAATGGAAAGGAATGGAGAGGAATGGAAAGGAGAGGAATTGAATGGAGAGAAATGGAATAGTGAGGAACAGAATGGAAAGGAATTGATTGAAATGGAATGGAATTGAGAGGAATAGAATGGAATGGAATGGAGTGGAATGGAATGGAATGGAGAGGAAAGGAATGGAGGGAGAGGAATGGAATGTAGAGGGGTGGAATGGTGTGGAGAAGAATGGAAAGGAGAGTATTTGAATAGAGAGGAATGGATTGGAGAGGAATGATATGGAAAGGCTTTGAATGGAATGGAATGGAATGGGAGAGAAATAGAATGGAATGGAATGGAGTGGAATGGAATTGAATGGATTGGAGAGGAATGGAATGGAAAAGAAGGAAATGAGGTGGAATGAAATTGAATGGAATAGAATGGAATGGAATGGAGCAGAATGAAATGGAATGGAGAGGAATGGAATGGAATGGAGAGGAATGGAATGGAGCGGAGTGGAATGGAGTGGAATGGAATGGAAAGGGATGGAGCCGAATGGATTGGAATGGAATGGAATGGAGAGGTATGCAAAGGAGAGGAATTGAATGAAGAGGAATGGAATGGAGAGGAATGGAATGGAAAGGAATTGAATGAAATGGAATGGAATTGAGCATAATAGGATGGAATGGAGTGGAATGGAATGGAATGGAGAGGAATGGAATGGAATAGAATGGAATGGAGTGGAATGGAATTGAATGGAATAGAATGGAATGGAATGGAATGAAATTAAATGGAATAGAGAAGAATGGAATGGAATGGAATGGAGAGGAATGGATTGGATTGGAATGGAAAGGAGTGGGATGGAATAGAATGGAGATGATGGAGTGGAGTAGAATGGAATGGAATGGGATAGAATGGAGTGGATTGGAGAGGAATGGAATTGAAAGAAAAGGAATGGAATGAAATGGAATGGAGAGGAATGGAATGGAATGGAGAGGTATGGAATGGAAAGGAATGGAAAGGAATGGAATGGAACGGAGTGGAATGGAATGGATTACAGAGGAATGGAATGAAGAGAAATGGAATCGTGTGGAATGGAAAGGTATGGAGAGGAATGGAATGGAAATAAGTGCAATGGAGTGGAATGGTATGGTATGGAATAGAATGAAGTGGTATTGAATGGAATGGAATGGAATGGAGAGCAATGAAATGAAATGGAATGCCATAGGGTGTAATGGAATGGAGAGTAATGGAATGGAGAAGGGAATGGCATGGAATGGAGGGAATGGAGAAGAATGGACGGAATGGAATGGAATAGAATAGAGAGGAACGGGGTGGAATGAAATGGAATGGGGAGCAAGGGAATAGAATGTAATGAAGAGTAATGGAATAGAATGGAATGGAGAGGAATTTATTGGATTGGAATCAAATAGAGAGGAAAGGCTTGTAATGTAATGTAATGAATTGGAATGGATTGGAATGGAGAGGAATAAAATGGAATGAAATGGATTAGAATGGGATGGAGTCGAATGGAATAGAATGGAATGGAATGGAGAGGTATGGAAAGGAGAGAAATGGATTTGAGAGGAATGGAATGGAAAGGAATTTATTTGAATGGAATGGAATTGAGAGGAATAGGATGGAATGGAATGGAGTAGAATGGAAGGGAGTGTAATGGAATAGAATGGAAGGGAGTGGAATGGAATTGAATGGAATAGAATGGAATTGAATGAAGCAGAATTAAATGGAATAGAGTGGAATGGAAACGGTAGGAATCGATTGGAATGGAAAGGAGTGGAATGCAATGGAATGAAGAGGAATGGAGTAGAGTAGAATGAAATGGAGTGGAATGGAATGGAATAGAATGGAGTGGAGAGGAATGGAATGGAATAGAGTGAAATGGAGTGGAATGGAATTGAATGGAATTGAATGGAGCAGAATTAAATGGAATAGAGTGGAATTGAACGGAGCAGAATTAAATGGAATAGAGTGGAATGGAATGGGGAGGAATGGAATTGATTGGAATGGAAAGGAGTGGAATGCAATGGAATGAAGAGAAATGGAGTGGAGTAGAATGGAATGGAGTGGAATGGAATGAAATACAATGGAGTCGATTGGAGAGGAATGAATGGAAAGAAGAGGAATGGAATGGAGAGGAATGGGAATGGAATGGAGAGAAATGGAATGGAAAGGAATGGCATGGAATAGAATGGACTGGAATGGTATGGATTAGAGAGGAATGGAATGGAAAGAAATGGCATGGAGTTGAATGGAATGGAATGGATAGGTATGGAATGGAAATAAGTGCAATGGAGTGGAATGAAATGGTATGGAATGAATGGAGTGCAATAGAATGGAATGAAATGGAAAGGAATGGAATGGAATTGAATGGGATGAACGGAATGGATTGCAATGGAGTGGAGAGTCATGGAATAGAGTGGAATAGAATGGAATGGATATAAATGGAATGGAGTGGAATGGCATGGGATGGAATAGAATGGAATGGACTGAGAGGAATGGAATGGAATGGAGAGGAATGCAATGGAAGGAAATGGAATGGAGTGGAATAGTATGAAATGGTATGGAAAGGAATGGAATGGAATGGAAATGAATGGAATGGACAGAATGGAGTGGAATGTAATGGAGAATCATGGAATGGAGTGGAATAGAATGGAATGGACTGGAGATGAATGGAATGGAATGTAGAGGAATGAAATGGAATGGAACGGCACGGAGTGTAAAAGAATGGAATGGACTAGAGAGGAATGGAATGGAATGGAATAGATTGGAGTGGAAAGGAATAGAATGTAATGGAGAGCAATGGAATAGAAAGGAATGGAGAGGAATATAATGGATTGGATTGGAATGGAGAGGAAGGGAATGGAATGGAATGGAATGGAGAGGAATGGAATGGAGTGGAATGGAATGGCATGGAATAGAATGCAATGGAATGGAGAGGAATGGAATGGAATGGAATGTACTTGAGTGAAATGGAATGGATTGGAGAGGAATTGATGGAATGGAGAGGAATGGAATGGAGAGAAATGGAATGGAATGGATTTGAGAGGACTGGAATGGATTGGAATGGCAAGAGAAGAATGGAATGGAATGAATTGGAATGGAGTGGAATGGAATGGAATGGAAGGTAGAAGAATGGAATGGAATGGAATGCAATGCCATGGAATGTAGAAGAATGGAATGGAATGGAGTCGAATAGAATGGAACAGAAGGGGCTAGAATGGAATGAACTGGAGAGGAATAAAATGGATTGGAATGGAATATAGAGGAATGGAATGGATTGGAATGGAATGGATGGGAAGGGAATAGAAAGTAATGGAGAGTAATGGAATGGAGTGGAATGGAGAGGAATTTAATGGAATGTAACGGAATGGAGAGGAATGGAATGGAATGGAATGGAGAAAAATAGAATGGAATGGAATGGATTGGAATGGGACGGAGCCAAATGGAATAGAATGGAATGGAATGGAGAGGAATGGAAAGGAGAGAAATTGAATGGAGAGGAATGGAATAGAGAGGGATGGAATGGAAAGGAATTGAGAGGAATAGGATGGAATTGAATAGAGTGGAATGGAATGGAATGGAATGGAGAGGACTGGAATGGAGTGGAATGGAATGGAATAGAAAGGAATGGAATGAAGAGGAATTAAATGGAATGGAGCAGAATGAAATGGAATGGAAAGTAAAAGAAGGGGATGGAGAGGAATGGAGTGAATGGAATGTACTGGAGTGGATTTGAATGGAATGGTGAGGAATGGAATGGAGAGAAATGGAATGGAAATAATTGCAATGGAGTGGAATGGAATGATATGGAATGGAATGGAATAGAATCGAATGGAATGGAGTGAAATTAAATGGACTAGAGAGGAATGAATAGAATGGAATGGAGAGGAATGGAATGAATTGGAATGGAAAGGAGTGGAATGGAATGGAATGGAGAGGAATGGAGTGGAGTAGAATGGAATGGAGTGGAATGGAATGGAATAGAATGGAGTGAATTGGAGAGGAAAGGAATGGAAAGAAGAGGAATGGAATGGAGAGGAATGGAATGGAATAGAGAGGTACGGAATGGAATGGAATGAAGTGGAATGGAATGGATTACAGGGGAATGAATTGAAGAGAAATGGAATGGATTGGAATGGAATGGAATGGAGAGGAATGGAATGTAAATAAGTGCAATGGAGTGGAATGGAATGTAATGGAATAAATGGACAGGAATGGAATGGAATGGAGAGCAATGAAATGGAATGTTATTTAATAGGATGTAATGGAATGGAGAGGAATGGAATGGAGTGGAATGGAAAGGAATGGAGAGGAATGGAATTGAGTAGGATGGAATGGAATGGAGAGGAATGGAATGGGTGGAATGGAATGGAGTGGAATGAAATGCAATAGAGAGGAATGGAATGAAGAGGAATGGAATGGAGTGGAATGGAATTGAATGGAGAGGAATGGAGTGGAGGAGAATTGAATGGAATGGAATGGAATGGAGTGGAATGGAATGGAATAGAATGCAATGGAACAGAGAGGAATGGAATGGAATGGAGAGGAATTAAATGGTATGGAGTCGAATGGAATGGAATGGAAAAAAATGCAATGCAGAGGAATGGAATAGAGTGGAATGTACTTGAGTGGAATGGAATGGCGAGGAATTGATGTAATGGAGAGGAATGGAATGGAGAGGAATGTAAAGGAATAGAGAGGAATGGATTGAGTGGAATGGAATGGAATGAAGAGGAATGGAATGGAGAGGAATGGAGAGGAGAGGAATGGATTGGAGAGGAATGGAATGGAGAAGAATGGAATGGATTGGAATGGAGAAGAATGGAATGGATTGGAATGGCAAGAGAGGAATGGAATGCAATGAAATGGAATGGAATGGAATGTAGAAGAATGGAATGGAATGGAGTGGAATAGAATGGAATGGAAGGGAGTAGAATGGAATGGACGGGAAAGGAATGGAATGAATTGGAATGGAATATAGAGGAATGGAATGAAATGAAATGGAATGGATGGGAAGGGAATAGAATGCAATGGAGAGTAATGGAATGGAATGGAATTGAGAGGAATTTAATGGAATGGAGAGGAATGAAATGGAATATAGAGGAATGAAATGGAATGAAATGGAATGGATGGGAAGGGAATAAAATTTAATGGAGAGTAATGGAATGGAATGGAATGGAGAGGATTTTAATGGAATGGAATGGAAAAAAATAGAATGGAATGGAATGGATTGGAATGGGATGTAGACAAATGGAATAGAATGGAATGGAATGGAGAGCAATGGAGAGGAGAGGAATTGAATGGAGAGGAATGGAATAAAGAGGAATGGAATGGAAAGGAATTGAATGAAATGGAATGGAATTGAGAGGAATAGGATGGAATGGAAAGGAGTGGAATGGAATGGAATGGAATGGAGAGGAATGGCATGGAGAGGAATGGAATGGAGTGGAATGGAATGGAATGGAGAGGAATGGAGTGGAGTAGAATGGAATGGAGTGGAATGAAATGGAATGGAATAGAATGGAGTGGAAGGAGAGGAATGGAATGGAATGGAGAGGAATTAAATGGAATGGAACTGAATGGAATGGAATGGAAAGGAAAGGAATGGAATGGAGAGGAATGGAATGGAGTGGTATGTACTGGAGTGGAATGAAATGGAATGGAGAGGAATGGAAGGAATGGAGAGGAATGGAATGGAATGGAGGGGAATGGAATGGAATGGAGGAGTGGAAATGAATGGAGAGGAATGGAATTGAGTGGAATTGAATGGAATGGAGAGGACTAGAATGGAGGGGAATGGACTGGAGTGGAATGGAATGGAATGGAAAGTAATGGAATGGGTAGGAATGGAATGGAGAGGAGTGTAATGTAATGGAATGGAATGAAATGGAGAGCAATGGAATGGAATGGAGAGCAATGAAATGGAATGGAATGCAGTAGGGTGTATGGAATGGAGAGGAATGGAATGGAGAGGAATGGAATGGAGTGGAATGGAATGGAGAAGAAGGGAATGGCATGGAATGGATGAAATGGAGTAGAATGGAATGGAATGAAATGGAATGGATAGCAAAGGAATAGAATGTAATGGAGAGGAATAGAATGGAATGGAGAGGAATTTAATGGATTGGAATGGAATGGAGAGCAAAGGCATGGAATGGAATGGAGAGGAATAAAATGGAATGACATTGATTGGAATGGATGGAGCCGAATGGAATAGAATGGAATTGAATGGAGAGGTATGGAAAGGTGATGATTTGAATGGAGAGGAATGGAATGGAGAGGAATGGAATTGACAGGAATTGAATGGAATGAAATGGAATTGAGAGGGATAGGATGCAATGGAATGGAGTGGTCTTCTGTTTCTGGTTATTTGTTGTTAGGCTCTCCACTTGCAAAAAAACAAACAAACAAAAAACCAACAAAAAACAACCCTGGACCGGATGGCTTTCCAGCAGAATTCTACAAAACATACAAAGAGGAGCTGATATCAATCCTATTGAAAGTATTCTAGGCAATTGAGAAAGATGGAATTCTCCCCAAACCATTTTATGAAGCTAACATCACACTGATACCCAAACTGGGTACAGACCCAGCAAAAAAAGAGAACTACAGATCAATATTCCTTATGAACACAGATGCAAAAATCCTCTACAAAATTCTAGCAAATTGGACCCAAAAACACATCTCAAAAATCATCCACCATGACCAAGTAGGCTTCATCCCCAGGATGCAGGGCTGGCTCAACATTTGCAAGACCATAAATGTAATTGAATATATCAACAGATGTAAAAACAAGAACCACATGATTATATCATTAGATGCAAAAAGGCTTTTGATAAAATCAGCATCTCTTCTTGATAAAAACCCTTAAACACCTAGGTATAGAAGGAACATACCTCAAATTAGTAAGTGCCATCTATGATAAACCCACAACCAACATTTGCTAAATGAACAGAAACTGGAAATACTTCCCCTGAAAATTGGAACAAGTTAAGGCTGCCCACTCTCATCCCTCATGTTCAACATTGTGTTGGAAGTCTTAGCTCAGGCAATTAGACAAGAGAAGGAAATCAGAGCTATCCAAATAGGATAACTTCTACATCTAATGATGTCGAGTTATCCCTCTTTGCTGATGATATGATCCTATACCTTGAAAATCCAAGAGAATCTGTCAGAAACCTGCTTGCACTGATAAATGACTTTGGCAAAGTCTCAGGGTACAAAATAAATTGCAATAGACAGTTGCATTCCTATACACCAACAACAAACAGGCAGAGACCAAAATTAAAAGCACAATCCAATTCACGATAGCCACAAAAAAATGAAACACCTCGGCATCTTCCTAACCAGAGAAGTGAAAGACCTATACAATGAGAACTACAAAACACTGCTCAAACAAATCCAAGAAGACACAAACAAATGGAAAAATATTCCATGTTCATGATAGGAACAATCAACATTGTTAAGATGTCCATCCTACCAAAGGCAATCTATAGATTCAATGCAATGCCCATTAAGTTACCAATGTCATTCTTCTCAGACCTGGAAATCACAATACAGAAATTCATAAGGAAACATAAATGACCACGGATAGCGAAAATAATCCTTAGCAAAAGAAACAAAGCAGGAGGTATCACACTTCCAGACTTCAAACTTTACTATAAGACTACAGTAATCAAAACAACCTGGTACTAGACAGGAACAAGCATATAGACCAATGGAATAGGATAGAGCTTCCAGATGCAAAGCCTCAATTTCTTAACCAACTCATCTTTGACAAATCCTCCAACAACAAGCACAGGGGAGAGGAGAACCTATTCAGTAAATGGTGATGGGAAAATGGGCTGACAACATGCAGAAGATTGAAACAGGACTCCTACCTATCACCACACACAAAAATTAACTCTAAATGAATCAAAGACCTAAATGTAAAACCTCAAACTATAAGAATCTTAGAAAATGCAGGAGTCATCCTTATGAAAATAGGAACTGGCAACCAATTCTTACTTAGAATCCTAAATGCTCATACCTTAAGAAATAAGATAGACAAGTGGGACCTCATCAAACTAACAGGCTTCTGCAAAGCCAAAGAAACCATCAAGAGAGCAGGGAGACAGCCCACAGAATGGTAAAAAATATTTGCCAACTATATATCTGACAAAGGTCTAACATCTAGGAACTACAAGGAGCTTAAATGCACCGAAAGGAAAAAAAACACAGTCCCATTAAAAAGTGGGCAAAAGACATGAATAGACACTTCTCAAAAGAAGATATATGGACAGCCAACAGACACATGAAAAAATGCTCAGCCTCACTCATCATCAGAAAAATGCAAATCAAAACCACATTGAGATACTGCCTAACCCCAATAATAATGGCCATCATTAATTAACAAACAACAACAGATGCTGGCAAGGATGCAGAGCAAAAGAACTCTTCTACACTGCTGATGGGAATGAAAACTAGTGCTATATCTTTGGAAGACAGTGTGACAGTTTCTGAAAGAACTAGAAATTGATCTTCCATATGACCCAGCAATTCCCCTATTGGGAATATACTCGGAGGAACTCAAATCATTTTACAAAAAAGATACCTGCACACGTATTTTTGTTGCAGCTCTATTCACAATAGCAAAAAAATGGAACCAACAATGTTGCCCATTGAAGCTGTACAGGATTTTAAAAAATGTGGTACATATATACAATAGAATATTATCCAGCCATAAAGAAGGACAAAACATACAGACTTCACAGCAACTTGAATGGATTTAGAGTCTATCATATCAGTGATCTATCATGGAAACAAAGAACAAAGTACCATATGTACTCACTTATAAGCGGACCGTGAACAAGGATTGGCAGTAGTGGGAAACTGTCAGGGGAGGGGGCTGCGGTTGGCAGTTGAGGGAAACTGCTAGGGGAGGGAGGGACATACCTCATCAACAAGAGTACCTGCATAATCAACGTTTGTATACCTAACCCTGAATTGTATCCCACATCTTTACAATAAAGAAAAAAAAAGAGGAAAACAGAAGTGATGCAAAGAGCCTTGTTAAGAAAAGAGTCTCAAGTAAGAAAAACAAATAACTTTAAAATAATTTTTCAAGCAATAAACCAAAAAAACCAGTTCCACATGTCACATGACAAAATACACACCTGGCATCCAGTCCATCATTGGCAGGATTTAATAAGTTCCTTGTTTTTGATGTCTTTAGGTCTTGACTCTGCCTCTGTCTTCTTGGAATAAGATGGACTAGTTTTACCCTTTTCTCTGTATTTTCTCTTTTTAAATTAAAAAATTTATATATATTTTGATTTTATTTTAACGATGTGGGGTACAATTTAGCATTCGGTATACAAATGCTGATTATGCAAGTACCCTTGCTGATGAGGTGTGTCCCTCCTTCCCCTAGCAGTTTCCCTTAACTACCAATCCCACCCTCCTTCCCTGGCAATTTCCCACTACTGCCAATCCCTTTCTTATAGTATTATGATAATTGTTTAAGGTCTGCTTATGAGTGAGAGCATATGGTACTCTGTTGTGTGTTTTTGTGAGAGATCACTGAGTATGATTGACTCTAAATCCATCCAAGTTGCTGTGAAGTTCATATGCTTGTCCTTTATGGCTGCATAATATTCCATTGTACATATGTGCCACATTTTTTGTATCCAGTCCAGCTTAATGGGCAGCATGGTTGGTTCCATTTTTTTTTGCTATTGTGAATAGAGCTGCAACAAACATACATGTGTCGGTATGTTTTTTGTAGAATGAATTGAATTCCTCCAGGTATATTCCCAATAGGGGACTTGCTCCTCAGTATTTTCTTTTTATTTATTTATTTATTTGTTTATTTATTTATTTATTTATTTATTTTTCTATTGTGGGGTACAGTTAAGGGTTAGGTAT
>NW_007247340.1:409970-456498 GCF_000164805.1 Carlito syrichta
AAAAAAAAAAAAAAAAAAAAAGAGAATAGAGACACTATGCCCTTTTTTTCCAGGGCATAGGGGGAAAATGGACACAGTCTCTCCATGATTCCAGTTTTATTCTTTTCTCTAGTTGAATATGTTTTTTCCTCCAGTTGAATAAATGCTCCAGTTTTGGTATAAACACATATTCTTTTATCTGTCACATGTTTGCTTTAACTGGAAAGTGACATTCTCTTGAAAACAATAATTTTTTGTGACTTCTTTGAAAGGAAGCTACTATTCTCCAATATTTCAAGTTGGGGAGGACTGAGAAGTGTTCTGCTAGCCTGCTGCCACTTTGCCTTAGTGAAAATATGGAAGGAGATTTGTGATGGCCCGTGTAAGTCTCTTGCCATCTCTGTGTAACCCTACACATCATCACTGTTACCTTTAAAAAATTTAAATTATTATTAATTTATTTAATAAAAAATAATATCAACAATCATGATCAATAAGTTATAAATTAATTAATATGAAATTCAAATTGATTAATTAATCATTTTAGAGTTATTAATTAATTATCTTAGAGACAGGCTCTTGCACTGTTGCCCAGTGCAGTGATATGATCATAACTCACTGCAGTCTCGAATTCTTGTGCTCAAGTGATTCTCCCCACCTTAGTCTCCCAAGTAGCTGTAATTTAACTACAGCTTGCACCATCATGCTCTGTTATTATTTTTTTTTTTAAGAGATAGAATCTTGGCCTGTTTTCCAGGCATGTGTCAAATTCCTGGATTCGAGCAATCTTTCTACCTTGACCTCCCAAAGTGCTAGGATTACAGGTGTGAGCCACAATGCCCAGTCAACTTTCACTGTTTGAGCTCCGGTATGCCCACTTTAGTTGAGAAATTTAGTACCTGATTGGTATTCCTTTTCTGTTCCTCACCCATTTCTTTTTAATGATGTGACTGCAAACCAATGATATGTTTGTTTTGTACACTAAATTATTATGTCAAGGGGCTCCGTCAGCGTGATGGCAAAAAATTAGTGTCTTGCCACCATGTCCCATCATCTATTTTTGTGAGATTTCTAGAAGGCTTTCTCACTTATGTCCTGGAAACAATCTCTCATGATCCATCATTCTGGTTTCGCTGTCATCCTACCAGGATGTTACACCTGATACTCTTATCCCTTGAGGGACTGCCACTCCTTCAGGCACAGGTATCCTCGGCTGAGGTCAGCTGTTGACACACATCTGAGGGGTACCTGGTTCTCTGCCCATGGAGAATTAGGCCTCAGAACCAGATGGGACTCTCCCACTAATTATCACAGCACAGCAAAAACCAACTTACAGCTTTTAAATAAGATTTTACTAAAGGCTTAACAATATTGAGTGCACACAGAGAATAGGCACAAGTTACATACCCATTATCAGGGTCTTGTCAAAGATGAGTTGCTTAGCTCCTTATATATAGTATACATATTCATGTGGTACAACTCTGCTGAATTGCTTTGTGTTCTGTTGTAATTAATCGAGCACGTATGTGCAGATCTACTTCTGGACTGTCTGTTCTAGATGACTGATGTATTTGTTTACTTTTATACTAATACCAAACTTTCTTGATTAATATAGCTTTAAAATAAATCTAAAAATCGGGTAGTGAAATCTCTCTCTGTTGGTGATGAATTCTTTCTGCTTTTACATGTTGGGAAAAATCTTTAATTCATCTGTATTTTTGAAGAATATCTTTTCTGTGTATGCAATTCTAAGTTTACAGATTTCTTCTTTCTTTTATTATGTTAAAGATCTTGTTTCATCATATTTGGACTTATTTGGTTTTCCATGCTAACTCTGCTTATCTGTGGTCTCTCCACATAATGTGTTTTTCTTTCTCTGGCTGCTTTTAAGAAACTCTTTTTTCACTGAATGTAAGCAACTTTATTATTATGTACCTTAATTTGGTTTAATTTATGTTTCTTGTTCTCAGGGCTTAGTGAGATTCTTGGTCATACCTGTCATCCTGAGAGGATGCCACCCCTGCAATTACTGCCTGAGAGATTGCCGTTCTTTCTGATATAATTTTCATAATTTAAAAAAAGCCATTGCTTCTTTAAATAATTTCCTCCCCCTAACCCCTTCAGCATCTCCAATTATATGTATATCAAACCATTTGAAATTATCTCTCAGTTCACTGTGGATCTGTTCTTTTTTTCCAATCTTTTTTATTTCTGTGTTTCACTTTGGACAGTTCTGTTGTTATATCTTCAAGTTCATTGATTTTTTTCTTTTGTTATATCTAATCTTGTTTTACTCCTATAGTGTATTTTTCATATCAGACATGGTAGTTTTCATATCTAGAAATTTAATTTGAGCCTTTTATGTCTCCAGGATGCATCTTCACATGGTCAATCTCTCCACTATGCTTTGAACATATGAAATACAGTCATAAAATTATTTTAGCACTGCTGTTTGCTGCTTCTATTATCTATGTCAGTTTTCAGTAAATTTTGATTTATTTGCCTCTTGATTATGGATTTCAATTTCCTGCCTCTTTAAATGCCTGACAATTAAAAAAAATTTTTTTAAAATTTATTTTATTTTTTTACTGGATGCTTGGTATGATAAATTTTATTGTTTTTGATTACTGGATGTTTTTGTACTTTAAAAAACGTTCTTGACACTTGTTCTTCCATGCAATTAAATTACTTGGAGAAATACTATATCTTTTGGGTGTTCTTTCAACCTTTGCTAGGGGAGACCAGGGTTCTACTGTTTAGTCTAGAGCTAACACTTCCCCAACATGGAGACAAAACCCTTTGGAAAATTCTATCCAGTGTCTCAATATTTATGAAATTTTCCACTCTGCTTCTTGAGAAGAGGGACTATTTCATTCCCTGTATGAATGCTGGGTATTGGTTTTCCTACTCCTTTAACATTGCTCTCTTCCTGACTTTGGGTTCTTTTCTCATATAAGATCAAGACTCAGCTGAAGACTGGAGGAGGGCCCTCTTGACACCTTTAGAACTCTCTTTCTGGCCGGGCTCAGTGACTCAACCTGTAATCCCACGCTTTGGGAGGCCGAGGTGAATGGATTGCCTGAGTCCGCGGGTTCGAGATCCGCCTGTGCAACTTGGCGAGACCTTATCTCTACAATAAATCAAATAATTAACTGGGCGTGATAGTGTAAGCCTGTTGTTCCAGCTACTTGGAAGGCTGAGGCACAAGGATCGCTGGAAGCATGCCACTGCTGCACTCCAGTCTGGGTGACAGAGTGAAACTCCAACTCAAAAAAAAAAAAGAACTCTCGATGCTGCTATCATCTCTCAGATAATCTCCCTTGAAAATGTAAGCTGCCTCCCAACCCAACTCCATGTAGAGAGACCACTGGCTTCCACCTGAGTTCTTCCTTTCTGTGCTGCAGCTTGGAAACTCCCTCTAAGCAGTAACTTGGGCAATCACAGCGCTTATAGCATTTTTCCCTCTCTCTTAAGAGTCTCTGTCCTTTGTTGCCCGATATCCATTGTCTTGAAAATAATTGTTTTATGTTTTTTTCTATTTTGTCAGTTGTTCAAGGAAGGGCAGATCCAGTTCTTGTTGTTCTGTCTCGGTTAGAAGTAGAAATCAAGTTTTTTTCCTCAACTGAGTGAAGTTTTCTTTTAAATTGTTCTTACTAAAATGACTTATAAATAGTCTCCTTATTAATTTCAATAAAAAAATTCACCTTTAGCCATAATGGAGTGGTCTTGCTTTTCAATTCCCTGAAGGAAATTTAAACCTCACCAGGAAACAGTGGTTAAAATAGTAAAAATTCTAGATTGTTTTAAGCTCAGCTTTAATTAATACCTTTAACAGTGTATCACTTGTCATGTCTTCATAGTCTGACAAAACCTCCATTCAGTTTTTTTTCCAACTCTTTCCAAGCTTCATTCCAGTAAAGATTAGGTCCCCAGGCATGGGGTTTTGAGGGTCTCTATTCCTGATACCTAGTGAGAACCTGCACAACCAATACTGAATTCAGAATACCCAAGAATATGCAGTAATCCCAAATAAAAGACAGTCTAAATTCACATCAAAAACACACATTTTTCTAAAGAAAATGATCTGTAGAGCTGAAACTTTTCTTCAGACCACAACATTTTATAGTGTCCTGTGGAGCAGTTTAGTCCCTTGAAGCCCGTTGTTATAATTTTTTCAGATTTAAGAAGTCTGCATCAAAAGAAATTTAAACCTTAACTTCTTAAGGAGTAAACTTATGTGCAGCTTTTGTGTAAGTTTTTCAGCGTTCCCTCATCTAGGTTTCCATTCGGATCCATCTTGTTACACCCTCATGATCCTGACTTCATCCTAGGTTACTCAGTATCCGCTTGGACCATCCACATTTCAGTTCCATTATACATTTTTGATCTCCAGTCTCAGCTTGACTCTCAGCCTTCCTTGACCATCTTTCCATTTCACACAATTCATCTCTTTTTCTAACATCAACTTAAAAAAAATGTTTTTAATCTGAAATTTCTTTACCAATTTTTTACTTTCTGTCTCAAAAGACGACCTTACCTTTTTCTTAAACTTACAGGAGTTGAATTGACACAACTTCCAAGTATCCCTACAAAGTGAATTGTCATCCCACCTATCTCTCCTTTTTTCTTTCTCTTCTGTCTAATAGGAACTGGATGTCCCTCACATCTAAGACAAATTCCTTCATATAGCTATGGATTCCACCTTCTTCTATCTCTACATGACCTTTGCTCTGTCAATTACTAACAACCTCCCTATTTGCATATTTCTTCAAATTGTCATTGGAATTAACTCGGACCTATTGGGAGGATTGCTTTCCACAGATAAAAGTTTTTACTTTTTATACTATTTTGAGTCATGTCAAAATGACCTAGGGTAGAGCATCAAATAGGCATCTTTGTTTCTGACTTATGGCTATTATTCTACGAAGGGGAGACCCCCAAAGTACTGGAGTTATTTTTTGGAGGGTGGGCCCCTTGTAGTGCAAGCTTCCACTGCTAGGTAAGTATTCTAGGTACATATTGGCTTCAGTGTACCCACTAGTGTTATTGTGAAAGGTTGCATTTGACTTCATAATTTTTTTTTGGAAATTCTTTCAGTGTGTTTGCCCATGACGGGTGATTTATAAACATACCTGCCCACACTGTGCTGAGTGTTCAGCAGTTTTTATAAAAACAGTATGGTCCCCATGCCCCACTCTCTCTATTCACCCAATTTGTTCCAAGCAACTTTTTTTTGTTTCCCTGGATTAAAAAAAAAAAAAAATTCTCCAAAGGGAAATGTTTTGGCAATGTAGAAGAGGTGAAACAAAAAATGACAGAGGCACTAAAAGACATCAAAATTGTTGAGTTCAAAAACTGTTTTGAGTAGTGGAAACAGTCTCCATAAGTGCACTGTGTCAAACAGAGAGTACTTTGATGGTGACTAAGGTTTAACCATGCAAGAATAAATACACAATACTTTTTATAAATAAATTCTGGAGTTTTTTGGGTCTCCCCTTGTAATAGACTCTAAGTAATTCAGATGAAAGGTAACTTAAAGGAATCTTTGGGTAAATGAAACATAAATAGATCGTGTAGTATGTGCTTTACATACGTTCCTTCTGGTTAATCTTCAAATATCTTGTGCAATAAGTAAGATACCACTTGTCAATTTAAAATGGGGCTCTAGCTGGGCTCGGTGGCTTAGCTGTAATCCGGCACTTTGGAAGGCTGAGGTAAGTGGATTGCCTTAGCCCGTGGGTTCGAGACCCGCCTGGGCAACTTGGTGAGACCTCATATCTACAATAAATCAAAAAAATTAGCCGGGCGTGGTAGCGCGCGCCTGTAGCTCCAGCTACTTGGAAGGCTGAGGCGGAAGGATCGCCGGAGCCCAGCAGGTAGAGGCTGTGGTGGCCAGGAGCGGCCACTGCACTCCAGTTTGGGCGACAGAGTGAGACTACAAATCAAAAAAAAAAAGAGAAAAAAAAAAAAAAAAGAAAATGGGGCTCACAGAAGTTAAACAACTGGTCTAGGTTATTGAAGATTTGGCAAACTTATACCAAAGATATTGATACAGGTAGCTTATTTGGGAAGTGTTATCAATAACAATAAGAAAAGAACAACACGTGTTTTACTTTTTTTTTTTAAACAGGAAAGAGAGAAAGGCAAGAACACATTATCAAGTTAATCTCCACTGTAACTGAGGTTGGATCTCCCTGGGATCTTCTGAGAAGTCTTTTGAAATGTGTCACATAGCTGTTCTCCCAGGGGATGAAACAGAAAAGCATTAATCATCAGCTCCCATCTTTTATTCAAGTGTGGTCCTGCAGGTACAACCTATCCAGCACCCTCGGTTTGCAACAGTAGGAGAAGTCTTAGGACAGAAAGCAAAAGTGGATTCTAGAGTTGCATCTGCAAGAAGCTGTTTGAAGCTTGCACGAAACTGTATGCACAGCCTGATAAAGAGGCAGACTAAAAGGATTTGAAATGATACTATCGGGGTTGTCCAATACAATCTATTCTTGCTTCATTTATTTCTGCTATGCCTTATATTAAGTTTATTCTTGTAGAGTCCTTTTCAAGGTGGTGGCCAGTTACAATCTCTGCAATGGATAAATATAAGAGTCTGCTTCAGCTGGTCCCGAGAGTGAATAATATCCATTATCTACTTCCTCTCTCCCTGTGCTAAATTTTTCTCATGTTTGGCTTACACTTAAGCTGCCAAAGAAGTGTTCTGATATTCAAAACTGCCTTGAGCTAGTAGGTTCATATTTCTGAGAGTTCTGAGCCCTTACTTCCCTTGGCCTTTCTGGGTAGTGATTATAACAATTATTTATCTATATTTCTCCGCATGGATGCATCAAGGAGAGATTCAGTGAATTCCCCATGTTTGAAACTTATACTTCCCTAACTCCATCATTTAGTAGCCACTCTACAGCTTATAATAATCAGAGTTAATCATTCCTATCAGTGGAGTACTCCTTTCTCTTTTCCCACATGAGGAGTCAGGGTTACCAAAAAGTAGTTGCATATAGCTTCAAGTGGAAATCTTTTTGGGTAATCTGGTAGAAGTGTTTTCCTTCCTCTATCTCCAACCCACTGCCCTCCTTTCCTTCTATAGATATTTGAGTGTGTACCCCAAAGTTCATGTGTTTGGAACTTAACCCCCAGTGCAACAGTTTTGGGAGGTGAGACCTTTAAGAGGTGAATAGATAATGGGTACTCTGCTCTCATGATTGGGTTACTGCCTTTATCCTGGGAGTGGATTAATTATTGCAGGAGTGAATCCCTGATAAAAAGAAGAGTTTGGATCAGGCATGGTGGCTCAAGTCTGTAATTCCAGCACTTTGGTGGCCGAGGTGAATGGATTGCCTGAGTCCACGGGTTCGAGATCAGTCTGGGCAACTTGGCGGGACCTCAAATTAAAAAATTAGCCAGAGGTCATAGTTCCAGCTACTTGGAAGGCTGAGGTGTAAAGATTGCCTGAGTCCAGTGGGTCGATGCTGGAGTGGCAGTGAGCATACCACTGCACTCCAGCCTGGGTGGCAGAGGGAGACTCTGACTCAAAAAAAAAAGAGATGAGTTTGGCCTCCTTTTCTCTCTCTTGCATGTGTGCTCTTTTGTCCCTTTGTAATGGATGACACAGCAGGAAGGCCCTAGCCAGATGCAGCCCTTTAGTCTTAGACTTCCCAGCCTCCAGAACCATGAGCCAATAAATTTATATTTGTTGCAAATTACCCAGTCTCAGGTATTCTGTTATAGCAGCACATATTAGACTAAGATACCCTTCTTTTACCTTCTCTCTTTGCCCCCACACCCCAACAGGCATCAAGGCCTCTAATCTGGAAGAGCCTAAAATCAAAAGGTTGAGAATCACAAATTCTGCAACTGTACCATTAGGAATTTTGGTGAGAGGAGCTAATCCTCTCTCCACCCCTTTATTCATAGACTGATGGACTTTAGCTTTTTGGAACACTGTCTCATACATTTATAGTTGTTTTAGCACATCCTGGAGGATGCCAAAAGGGGTGCCCAACACTACAGGGTCTTGTTCTCAATCCAGTGCTGAAATTGAGCCTTTTGGAGGCCCCTTCCACTGTTAGATTTTATTGACTGCTTCTGAGTGATGGAATATGTTGAGATCAGTGGATAGTATGATCTTGTGGCATTTCTCTCACTTTCTTTGCTCTGAATTGGTCCTCATGTGTGAAGTAATTTTGAGTAGTTTACCATGCCAATGAATTTAGCAATCTATAACTCTTTGATTAGAGAAAATGAGATCAGGAAAGACAGACTCACATCTGTGATAGGTGCCATTTCCATAAAGGACAAAAGGCTGTCTCCTCTAGGGAGGAAGGAGACTAATGTAATCCATGACCAAAATGGCTTTAACATTCCCTTCAGCTTGAGTAAAGTTTAGACAGTTTTTCTCTTGACTCTTGGCTCTTTACCTTTCATTTCTTAGAGCATTTACTTAAAAAAACTAGTGATTGTAGTCTCTCTGCTTCTTTGAGATGCATATCTTTTAAAAAACTTCTTGTTAATTTCACAACTCAGAGATGTCTTTCTCAAGGACTTGGAAACCATCCCTTTGAAATGTAATCATAAATGATAGCACTCTTATTTCCCAGTCTCTATAGAAAGACAGGAATTTAACTTCAATGGGTACGGTCAGCAAACAGAGATGACGTAATTACAGAGAAAACATTTGCAAACTCAAGAGTGACTCAATGTACTTTATACATCCCATTGGTCAACCTCCTTCCTAATATCCTCCAGTACTTTTCTATTCCAGAATTTAAAAACTCTCCTGCCATTTGTTTTTAGGGAAGCTGAGTTCAGACTGCTTTCTGTTCTTTCTGCTCTACTGCAAAAGCCTTGAATAAAATCTTCCATTGCATTGTCCAGTGCAGTTTTTGCTTTGATGTTAGCCTTCCATCAAGTGGCTACTGACCTTCTTGAAGATAGCACCATGCTGAGGTCAGGCAATGGTCTCTGATGCTGGCAGGCCAAATGGTCAACAGTGGCAGTAATTACAAGAGTCTTAATGACAGAAAGTACATGTTGTTGTACCCATGTGTAGCCTGCATTCCTGTGTGTAGTTATAAGTGTGTGTGTATGTGCATATATATGATTTTTTTCAGGATAATTTCAGAGTAAGTTCTGTACATCATGGTGCTTTTCTCCTAAATATTTAGTTTTTATTTTTCTAATAATAAAGTTATTCTCTTCCATAACCAAATTATAGTTATCATCTTCAATACGTTTGACATTAACATAATGTTTTCTAATCTACTATTCATATTCCAATTTAGTCAATTGACCCAACAATGCCATTTATAGTGCTTTTTTTCCAGGATTAAAACTTAGAACCTGGGCAACCCCTTTGTGTCCCGTCCCACTGTGGGAGTTTTCTGTTCTCTCAATAAATCCTGCTTAAAAAAAAAACCTAAACAAACTTAGACCTAATATTGAAGTTAATTGCCATGCCTTTTTAGTCTCCTTTAAGAAATATTTTCTCAGCTTTTCTTTGACTTATAATAATGACATGTTGGAAGAATATAGTTCTCCCCATCCCACCCTTCCTTTTAGAATAAAGTATTTCTAAATTTGGGGTTGACAAATGTTTCCTTATATATTGACTCAGATTATGCATTCCTTGCCAAAACATTGCTAAAGTGAGAGTGTGTCCTTCCTAGGGTATCACCTCCTAAGGCATACTGTGTTCATTTGCTTCTCATTTGTGATGTTCACTCTGATCATCTGGTTAATGTGTTGTGAGATTTCTCAGCTATGTAGTTATTACTTTTTTTGGTAACTAATAAGCAACCTGTAGGGAGACACTTAAAGATTATACACATATATTGCTTCCCCCCATGATGGTACTTGAATTCGGGTCCCTCCCTGACTTCCCACTTTTCCCTGAGGTTGTGTTATTCAATTGAAATACAGTTGAATTAATTTGTTTGTTTTAGTTTCAGTTTATTTGCTTTCAGTTTTAGTCTTGCCACCCATTTCTTATCCTTGTTGATTTCATGTGTTTTTTCACGTATAGATGACTGGTATGTTTCTAAAAGTTAAGACCATATAGAAAGGCATTTGCATACAAGTGTCACTCCGACTGGAACCCTGCTATCCACTTTGCCCCTGTCCTTTGTCAGTAATGAATATTATAGTTTCCAGATTTATCTTCCCAGTGTTTTCTTTTTGTAAAGGTAGGTACATATATGTGTATTTTATGCTTTTTTTTTTTTTTAAACAAAAAGTAGTATATACTGTTTTGTACTTTGCTTTGTTCATTTCATAATATATCTTTTGGAGAACATTCTTATATGTTATTTTTTTCTAAGTGTGCTAAGTGAAATTTAATTGTCAATCACATTTAAAAAAATATGACTGTGATACTGTTACTGAAGAAGCCAGCTTTGCCCTCAAAATGGGTTTCCTTCCTGTCTGGTGTCAGGAAGCTGAATGTGGGGATCAAACAGGTCAGATTATAATTTCATGGTCATAAAATAGAGAAGTTAGAACGTAGTTCTCAAATCAACTTCTCACTGAGTGGGAGGTAAGGAGGTTAAAATAGAGGGTTTCTTTGATGAATAGGTTATATATTAAAAGCAAAGGGTAGAATGTTCATGCCTTTTCTGGGAATATGTGGCGATTTTCCAGAATTCAGTTCACATCCCTCATCTCTCCTTTTTTGGTCCAATGTTTCCTACCATAGCTGCTGAGAGTGTGTTATTTAGTATGGAAAGCATATTCTAATGAGGTTAGAGTTTTTTCAGAAGTTGAATGGGTTCTTGAATTTCACTGGTTCAACTGGTTTGGTCAAGAGGGGAACTTCTGTCTACAGACCTTTCTGTTTCTTAACAGAAGGGGTAGAAATTTAGCTATGTGAGGTCAGGATAGAAATTTAGCTATGTTAGGTGGGGATAGAAATTCAGCTATGCTAGGTGGTGGTAGTCAATAAGAATTGACTGGTTCAGTTAAAATACAGACATCATTTAATTATTCCCTAAGTTTATAATGCTTAAGATAGAGTCTCAGATATCTCCATCTGATGGAGCTTAGAACAATACTAGTTCTTTTCCTTTTTGACCACTTTCCGTTGAGAGTATAAGATGCTTAAAATAAACAAAAACAATCTATATGTTTATGAAGCTGATGTTTTAATTATTCAAGTAAAATCTTTAATTTTTAACATGACAGCATATGTATATTTGCACATTTTTATGAAAATTATTATAAAATTCATGCTTCTTGGGGCTACTTTTGTTTTATATTTCAGTGCACTGGGTTTCTTTCTATTTTTGTCATTTCAAATTGCTTGAGTGTGGCTCTGTGAGTCATTACAAATACATAGTATTTCACCCGTGAAGGGTGAGTATAATGTTTTTGCTCTTATAAAATATGTGACCCAGGTTTTGAAAGTTTTTTTTTTTTTAAGAGAAGAAAAAATGTCCTTACAAATAAGCTATCCCACTTGTTTTATTAGAATTCAGTGCAGTTGAATAATTTGGACAAATTATCTCTGAACTCTTGAAATGAGATTTCATAATCACCTAAATTATTGCTTAGTTTCTCTAGTCTAGAGAATATAATTCTATGTAGGTTCAAGATAAATATTAGAATTAATAATTGAATGTCAATTAATACAAAAGAAAATTCATCTTAAACTATTATTTTTCCATGCTAAAACTGACATTGCTTGCATTACTGATGTTTTTCAGTTGTTGGTGATGTATTGCCAATTCCTTTAGTTCTTCTAGCATGTAATGGCAGAAAGAACGCTGGACCAGAAGCCGAATAGTTTGAATCATAGTCCTGGATCTGAAGAATTTGACTATTTGATCTTGTTGGAAGATCTCCTGAGTATTATCTAGTCTAGTACTTTAATTTATGGATTTCACTAAGAACATTTTTTTAAAAGTGGCAGTACTGACTTGAAGTTGGTGACTTCTTCCTTTGCCAAAAAGGATATTGAAATGTTACTAGTAACTATAACCAATGTTCCATAAAGGAAAGGGCATTTTCACACACACACACACACACACACACACACACACACACACACACACACATGAATTTACTAATATAGAACAATGATACTTCAGATTGAATAAATAAGCTTCATGGAAAAAAAGCCTTAGAGAATGAAGTGGAAGAAGATAAAATTTTCTTTTTTTTTAATTCCCATCTTTTCTTCCTTTTCATTTATCTCAGGAAAGAAGGGGATTTTTAAAGACAGATAATTTATTAGCATAATAATACATTGAACTCCTTTAGAAGAGACAATTAGTATGAGCAAGAGAAAGATTTGTTTGTCTTGTAGCTACCTCAGTTGAAGACCTAGCTTCCCTCAGGGATAAACACTAGAAACCTCACACAATGCTTTCAGTGAGGGACTGGAAAATGGGGAGAAAGGCAGAGGAGAATGAAAGGTCAAGAAGAAGTCATGAGAGGCAGGATAATCGGGAAGGAAGAAGACAAAAGAGACGTGAATATGGGGAAAGAGAAATTTATGGATGCTGAAATAGACACTGAATTGAGTGAATCTCAAGTTAGAGGGTATGTCAATAAACCATTCTGATTACATACATGATGTTTGTTTCATAGTAGAGTATACTTCTGGGCAATAGATTGCACATGGTTCATGTCTAGGATGTTAGGGGCGTAAACTAAGAACCATGGTACTTGTTTTTAACATTTTTTTTCCTAGTTGAAAACTTTGTGAGGGACTAGCATTTGTAATGCATGAATTCAGAAATATTTTTAGTTTGACAGAAAGTCAGGATTTCATACTTCCACACACATTTTCTCCTCTGCTTCACATGAACATCTTCTTTTCTCCATCTAGGTTACCTTCTTCATCTCATGATTTAGCACAAACAGTGAATCCTCCAAAAAGCCTTTTGAAATTTCTGTTTCTAAACAAGAGTGTTATCATAGCACCCTCATCATTTTTTACCTTATTATACTGATTCTTGCCCATCTTGTTTTAATTGTGTTCTACTTATCTGTAAAGTTTCTCACAGAACTGTGTTTTAACTATTTTTCATCTCACTTCTTAGTGTTGAATGAATAAATGCTATTTCAAATTTATGAGTCTTTATGTCTGCTATTTCTACTGCCTAGGATTTCTTTCTTCTTGTCCACTAGGAAATTTTCCATTATTTCCTTTAACATTTTTTGTGTTAACTTTCTCTATGAAGTCTTTCTTGACCCCTTCTCTTATAGAGTAGATTTAATCACTTAATCATCCATTTTAATTTTGTATCTAGATTAAACATTAATTTTCAAAATAATAAAATTATCTTTCATACAAAGTAAAGCACATGCAAAATTTTTATTTAACTCATCAGTTAATGAGTGAACTGGTAAGATGTTATAACCACTTCAAATGTGAATTTACTTCTGGGGATGTATATATTTAGTGAACAAATTCATTTGCATTACCATAAATAAGAGCCATTTACATTACTATGATAAAGAATGTCTGCATCACTATAACTTTTCTATAGGCTAACTTTCATCTCTACAGAGCTGTAGAATATTCTAGTCAAAGACAAAGGCACAGATTTCTATAGAATCAGATAACCTCCAGCATTCCCTGAAATAATACTTCAAAAAATAATTTTTTGTTTATATGGAAGCTATTCATATGTTTTCTAACACTTATAATAACCTATTGTTATATTTTCACCTTCTTCTTTTTCTTCTTTTTTTTGAGTTGAGGACTCACTCTGTCACCCAGGCTGGAATGCAGTAGCACAATTCTGGCTCATGATGCTTTGACCTCTTGAACTCAGAAAATCCTTCTGTCTCAGCCTCCTGAGTCACTGAGCCTATGGATGCCTGCCACCATGCCTGGTTAATTTAAAAAAAAAATTATAGAAATGAGTCTAGGGTTTTTAAAGGGAATTTGGCAGGCAGGGGGCTAGAGACTCTTGATTGGTTTGAAATGTTATCATGTGTCAAACTATCTTCATTTCGCAAAACCATTTTCTGGGTCTAGAGCCTCAGTTCTGTTAGAGTGCAAAGTCTAAAAAACTTTTCAAACACACTTCTTAGGTTTTTAATATAGAAGCCATGCACAGGACATATCCCGTAACGATTGGTTACTGACCCCGGAGCAGTGAGCCATTATAGGGGTATGTAGGAGGTGGGGTCCCTGGAGATTTGAACTGCTGGTGCTCTTCAACCAATCAAACTTTGGGCTGTCATCAAGGAGATCTGTGCAGTTTCACTGTTTAAGGGAAAACATGTTTATCAGCCTGGATGGTAGCTTCCCCTCTCTCCAGGGGTCAGGACATGAAGATAATCAACTGCTCTTTATTGAATTGAAAACAAACTTAGAAACAACAGATTTATTAATTTCTAACCAAGCTACACCTTTGCAGGGTTCAAATTTCTTCTACAATTTTTACCTCGTAGCCATATATTTATTTTATATAGGCGATTTCACTTTTAGAACCAGTGAGAAAGCATTGGAGAAATGGAGCTGGAATGATTAGTTGATACTTCTTGCACTTTGTTTCTTTAGAATTTTTCTTTAATTTCCAATTTACAGGGAGTTTAAGCTCATTTCTCTTAGATTGAGAGAGAACAGAGGATTCTTCAGGGAGCTGAGAGCATAAGTGAAGATAATTAGAGGTAACAGTGACAAAGGTAACAGTAAACACAACAAAAACTCACTTTTAGAGAGTCCACCACAGGCCGGGTTCTTTACAGTATAATTTTGTTTTACTGCGGTTTGTGAGTGGGTCATGTGAAACATCTTATGTCAGATAGGTTAAGAAAGACCATATGGAAATTAAGTGACTCAGTGTTTAAATGCAGCAAAATCAGTTTCTGAGCTTCTAATGATTAACTGTTCAGTCTGGGAGAAGCCTGAGCACAGGAGAGTTTGCACCAGAATAGGTTGTGATGTGTTGGTATTTGAGTTTCTACATAACCATAATAGGTTCCTTTTCTAATGTACACAGTGAGTCAACCAAGACACCAGGTTGTGGCAGAAAAAGAGGTCTAATTGTAGGGTCACTGAATGAAGAGATGGGAGAAAACTTCCAATTCATCTCTCCAAGAGTCTTCAAGGATTTGGAGAAATTGATTGGTCTAATAGTGCAGTGGGAAATCATGGGACAAAGAGAGGAAGCTGAATTCTCATGCTGATTAGGTTCCTCTGTGGAGGTCTTCAAACTGATTGCTGGAATTTGGGGTCTGAAAACCATCTAAGTGATCCTTAAACAAAAGCTTTGTGATTCTAATGCCAGAAATCCTGTCTAGAGGAACAATTCTTAAACAATCTTCTGATCCTGATGTCAGAAATCCTGTATATTGACCACCTACTTTGTGATCAATATCTAGTGAACTTTAGCAACAAGGGAGTGGGCCAAAGTGTAGCCTGATTAATGCTTAATTACAATTATTTCTATCCAAAATACAGAGCACAATTCTTGTCAATCCTGTGAGGGCAGTTTCATGTATTCATCCAGAAGTTCTTAGTAAATACCTAGAGGTTGGGTCTGTGAACTCTTTTACTAGTCAACTCAGTAAAACTAATCAATTAACCTGCCCCAAATTCAACAGCATGGTAGATGTTGAGTTATAAACAATTATCCTCAAATAGGGTGAGCTCTATTATTTTCTGTACCAATGAGGATGAGGGGAATAGGCAGAAACACTCATAATTGAGAATACTTGATAATTTAAACATCCTACTCTTTTTGTAAAATTTAAATATGTAGTATACAAATGTTCATTATTCAGTTACCCTTGTTGATGAGATGTGTAAACATCATAATCTTTGTTCTTAAATATACATTTGAAGTTTTTGAAATATAGCTGTGGCAGATATTTTAGAACTCCTTTCTCAATAGTAGTGTTATATAGTGCTTACTCAGTTCAGGTACTTTTCTAGGTGTTCATATATTGTTAACATAATTTAATTCTCAAAGCAACCTTTTGAGATTGGTACTCTACCATTTTATGGAAGAGAGAATTAGGGCATGAGTGTTGATGTTGGGATTCAAATATATACCGTCAGAACACAGTGTATCACAGCCAAGTTGTCTCATGATGGGACCACACTCATTAATGCTGATTCATAGGCAAAGAGAATGCCCTTTTTCCTCCGTGAAATTCTTCTTCCATCCTCACCTTGTGACTCACTCTTTGCCTTGAGTAGATCACTTGTTTTATAGCCTATGTAGGCTATGTTCTTCCTGTATATTCTCTGGGTAGGTAAGATTAAGTCTTGAAGTTTCCTTTTACAGAGTAATCAGGAGTTGAGAAGTCAAGAAAATGACAGTAAACAAAAGGGAACTTATGAATAGTAAGATCAAATTAGTTTCTTCTGTGAGTGCCAATCCAATTAACTAGAAACAAATCTAAGGAGAATGTAGTTAATATGATAACACAACTGTGCAAATGAACTTTGGTGATTTTATTTACTTATATTTTTTCTTTATTTTTCTTTATTTTAAAGATGTGGGGTACAATTCAGGGTTAGGTATACAAATATTCATTATGCAGGTACCCTTGAACTTTGGTGATTTTTAAAGACCAGCTGCAAATCATAAATAGGGAATGACTTTTAGGAATTCAACAAAATTCAGTGCAGTATCATATCTGGGCTCTGACTCTTCTTAGATGTGTTATCTTGAGAAAATTAACTGTGATGATGGTGACAGAACTGGTGGGAGTATGAGTCTCTGCAAGGGTAAGTGTCCATAAAGAAAATCTGCATGTGTGTGGGGAGGTGTGTACGTGGGTGAATGGAAGTTCGTCTGAGGAGACACTCAGGATCAAGCACCCAGGGCTCCCCTCGGGAGGTGGATGCAATCCACCACTGCTCTGAGATTGGAGGCTCCAGTGTGCAGGATCGTCTGCCATCTTGGGGGTCTCTTGGAGGAGGAACAGAGGTCAGCTGCTCCTCAGCATCTGGCACCTGGCCCATGCTACCCTCCATGGCAGTGGGCCAGGCACAGGCAGAGGAAACTGTGGAGAAGGCATGTGGAGGAAATCTGGGGTTGATCCCTGTTGCTGGTAGGGAAACACCAACTGCTGCCATTTTCTCTGTCCCATGACCAGGCAGAAACCTGTTTACATATGAGTATTTTTGAGGGAAAGTGCATCATCAGATCTTTTTTGTTTGTATGTTTGCTTGTTTATTTGTTTGTTTCTTTGTTTATTCATTAATTGGTGTGCCTATTTTCCTTCTTCTTCTCTCCATCTTCCTTTCATCTCCCTTCTTGTTTTCTCTGTTCTTTTCCTTTTTCTTATCTCACTTTACTTTCAGGGGTCATAAATATGCCCCCACCACATGGACAGATTGTAAGGTGGAAGAAAGTGGGTTCCAGGGGATCCACACACAAGTCAGCAGATACCATGATCTACAGATAGCTTCTGAGTCACAGCTCCCCCATCACACCTTAATCAAATCTCAAAACTGCAAAAAGCACACCCCTATCACCACTCCAGCTTCAAAACTGAACAAATTCAGAGGTTCTACATAAGAAAGAATAGGGGATTGAGCAAACAGAAGTGAAAGCTATCTCCCCCATCATGAAGCAATGAAATTAAAGAAGAGGGAGAAAATGGGGAGGGAAACCATCACAGATGAAGAAGAACCAAAGGAAGAACACGGGTCCCTTCTAAACTTCTGGGAAGACAGTACCTGAGAATACAGGTTTCAGTACTAAAACAATGAACAACTCCTAGAACGACTGATCTCAAACCACAAACCCAGACATCAAGAATTTTTTTTGACATCAAGACATTGTTAGAGAGAATAAATAGAAGTGAGAAGAGACAAGAGGAAAGAATGAGGGAGTTGATAACTGAGATGATGGCAATAATGAATACAGTAAACAAAATAAAAAAAACTGACAAGCCTGGAAAGCAAAATTAACCAAACAGAAGAAAAATATTAGAGCTTGAGGACCAAAATATGGAACTAACCCAAACTGTAAGAAACATAAAAAAAGAAGTTCAAAAAGATGGACCAAAGCCTCCAAAGAGATGTGTGATATATCAAGAGGCTGAACTTACAATTACCTGGCATTCCTGAGGCAGATAAAGAAGTATAAACTACCCTGGAACAAACATTCCATGAAATTATCCAATAAAACTTCCCCCATCACATCAGAGACATGACCATTCAAACAAAAGAGATTCAGAGAACCCCTGCAAGACATCAAATGAGAATACCAACTCATTGACACATAATAATTTGCTTACAAGTAGATATAAAAGAAAAAATCCTAAAGGCAGAGAGAGAAAGTTCAGACTATCTACTGGGGAAGACCAATTAGAATAGCATCATACTTACCTAAAGAAACACTACAGTCAGAAGAGACTGGAATTCAATCTTCAAAATTCTTAAGCATAAACAATTCCAACCAAGTACTTCCTACCCAGCTAAGCTAAGCTTCATCAGTGATAGGAATTAAAATCCTTCCCAGACATTCAATCCCTAAGAATTTGTGCCATCTCCAGACCAGCTCTCTAAGAAAGGCTTAAGGAAGTTTTAAGCACAGAAGAAAGAATTAAAAAAAAAAAAAAAAAAAAAAAAATGACCATGTTTTCCCCAAGAATGCAGAAAGATAGAAAACATACATATTTATCAACCCCCAAATTAAAAGAAAACCAACAAACAAAGAAACAAACAACATAACAACAAACTCTATAAGACCCTCATGACAGGGATAAACTTTCACATCTTAATAATTAGCCTGAATGTGAATGGACTAAATGCACACTGAAAAGACATTAAATAGCAAATTGGATTTAAAAATGACACAACAATAAACTGTATCCAGGAGACTCATCTCACCAGGATGGACACTCACGGACTCAAAATTAGAGGTTGAAAAACAAATTTTCAGGTGAATGGAACACAAAAGGAAACAGGAGTTGCATTCTTAATATCAGAAAAATACCCTTTAAACTATCAAAAATTAAAAAAAAAACCAGAAGGTCAGTACATTGAGACATTAAATAGACAAATAACAACAGTCTAGGGAATCAATTCTGTCATAAGAAAACTACCTACAAAAAAAAAAAAGTCCTGGACCAGACTGCTTTCCAGCAGAGTTCTACAAAACATACAAGGAGGAGCTGATACCAATCCTATTGAAAATATTCCAAGTAATTGAGAAAGATGGACTCTTCCGCAAATTTTTTATGAAGCTAACATCACTCTGATGCCCAAACTGGATAAAGATCCAATAAAAAAAGAGCACTACAGGCCAATATCCCTGATTAGCATAGATAAAAAAAATACTCAACAAGATTCTAGCAAATCAGATTCAATGATACATCTCAAAAATCATCCACCATGACCAAGTAAGCTTCATCCCTAGGATGCTGGGCTGGTTCAACATTTGTAAGACCATAAATGAAATTAAATACACCAATGGATGTCAAAATAGGAATCACAAGGTTATATCATTAGATGTAGAAAAAGTTTTCAATAAAACCCAGCATTCCTTCTTGATAAAAATGCTGAACACCTAAGCACAGAAGGGACATACTTCAAAATAGTAAGAGCCATCTATGATAAACTCACAGTCAACATATTGCTAAATGGACAGAAATTGAAAGTATTTTGCCTGAAAACCAGAGCAAGACAAGAATGCCCACTCTCACCCCTCCTGTTCAACATAGTGTTGGAAGTCCTAGATAGAACAATCAGACAACAGAAGGAAAGCAAGGTTATCCCTCTTTGCTGATGATATGATTCTATACCCTGAAAATCCAAGAGAATTTGTCAAAAACCTTCTTGCACTGATAAAGGACTTTGGCAAAGTCTCAGAGTACAAAATCAATATGCAAAAGACAATAATATTCTTATACACCAACAACAAATAAGCAGAGAACCAAATAAAAAGCACACTCCCATTTACAATAGCCACACACACACAAACGAAATACCTCAGGATCTTCCTAAACCAGAGACATGAAAGAACTTTACAACAAAAGCTACAAAACACTGCTCAAAGAAATCAAAGATGACATAAGCAAAAGGAAAAATATTCCCTGCTCATGGATAGGAAGAATCAACATTGTTAAGATGTCCATCCTACTCAAGGCAATCTACAGATTTAATGCAATACCCATTAAATTACCAACATCATTCTTCTCAGACCTAGAAATGACAATACAGAAATTCTTATGGAAACATATACAACCACAAATAGCCAAGACATTTCTCAGTAAAAGAAACAAAGCAGTAGTTATCACACTTTCAGATTTTAAACTCTATGATAAAGCTACAATAATCAAAACAGCCTGGTACTGGTACAAGAACAGGCATATAAACCAACGGAATAGGATAGAGATTCTGGAAGCAAAACCTCAATTTCTCAACCAACTCATCTTCAACAAAACTTCCACTAACAACAGTTGGGGAGAGGAGAATTTATTCAGTAAATGGTGCTGGGAAAACTGGGTGACCACACGCAGAAGATTAAAACAAGACCCTTACCTATCACGATACACAAAAATTAACTCTAAGTGAATCAAAGACCTAAACATAAAACCTCAAACTTTAAGGACTTTAGAAAATGCAGGAGATACTCTTATAGATATTGGAACTGGAAACCAATTCCTGATTAAACTCCAATGCCCATGCCATAAGAGATAAGATAGACTAGTGGGACCTTATCAAACTTAAAAGCTTCTGCAAAGCCAAAAAAACCATTGAGAGAGTGAGGAGACAGCCCACAGACTGGGAAGAAAATATTTGCCAACTGTATATCTGACAAAGACCTAACATCTAGGATCTACAAGGAACTCAAACGTGCTGGAAAGGAAAAAGCAAACAGCCCTATTAAAAAATGGGCAAAATATATGAATAAACACTTCTCACAAGAAGACATACAGTCAACAGATACATCAAAAAATGCCCAGCCTCACTAATCATCAAAGAAAGACATATTAAAACCACACTAAGATGCCATCTAACTCCAGTCAGGATGACTATAATCAACAACTCAGAAAACAGAGGCTGGAGAGGACGTGGGGAAAATGGTACACTTCTACACTGTCAGTCAGAGTGTAGACTAGTGCAACCTCTGTGGAAAACAGTGTGGTGATTCCTAAAAGATCTAAAAATTGACCTTGTGTATGGCCAAGCTATCCCCCTCCTGGGAATATACCTGGAGGAACTGAGAAAAAGATACCTGCACACACATGTTTATTGCAGCATTATGCACAATAGCAAAAGCATGGAACCAACGGTGCTTCCCATCAAACATGGACTGGATAAAACAGTGGTACATATACACAGTGGAATATTATGCAGCCATAAAGATTCACAAAATTATCAACTTCACAGCAACTTGGATGGACTTGGAGTCTATAATACTCAGTGAGCTATCACAGAAACAAAGAACTGAGTACCACATGTTCTCACTCATAAGCGGACCCTGAACAATTATAATACCACTATAAGAAAGGGATTGACAATAGTGGTAAACTGCCAGGGGAGGGAGGGGGTGGCATACTTCATCAGTAAGGGTACCTGATCTCAAACCAGGTGAAGTGGGGACCAAAGTGAGGCCCAAACTTAACTTGTACAATGACTATTTGTATATCGAATCCTGAATTGTATCCTACATCTTTAAAATGAAAATTGACCACTGTGAGCTTCTGTTTCTTCACTTGTAAATGACACTGAGTACCTACCTCATAGGGAAAATGAAATAATGTTGAGATAATGTTTATTAAGGTGCTTAGTATAGGCCTGACATATGACAAATACTCAATCCATGTGAGATATAAATGACTCTAAAATGCTCTTTCTTAGCCTCTAAAAACTATCTTTGAGTATATGGAAAATAGATAACAGTAGAATTTTTTACTGCGCAGTGATGCAGAGATGTGTATGCAGAGATCTTGAAACTATGAGATCCAACTTGACTGTGATGGAACAAAAAAAGTAATTCAATATAGCCAGAATAAACCGCGATCTAGTTTCATATATTGTAGCTATCTTTTGCTATTCAAGTGATAGGACACAGTACAGAGCCAGTGACAGGGGCAGACAGAATTCATATTTAGAATTATGTTCACATCTCATGAGACTTCTCTTCAGTACACGGGATTGAATATTTATAAAGGCATTTAGTTTTTAAAAATTTAATTCAGCTTCCACCAAATAATTTAAAAAGGTCAGCTTTTATCTCATAAGCACTTTTATATTGTTCATCATAACATAAAAATGCATTTTTCAAGTTTAAATTTTGTTTTCTATCATTTTTTAGGCCTATGTAATTCTGAGAGGACGTTTTCTAAGTAAAATAATTTACTATTTATTGCTTTCAGGCTTGGGAGAATCCTGGGCCAATATTGTTGCTATGGTTATTTTTGTTTTAGTCTTCAAACTAAATTGACTGTAATGTTCAAAGGAGTAAAAGTAGAGCTTTGATGGAAATAGTATAGTATAATTCCATACTATCAGACATGTACTATAGCATTTAAATTATTGCATACCGTAGAAAAAGAAAAAAAATCTCATTTTACTTCGTGAAAAATCTTAAAAACCAAATATGACACAAATAGAAAACAAAAATTTTCACAAATATAGATCCTAGACCAAAATTTCCATAAATATGAATCCAGAAAAGGAAGAAAACACAATTTTAGAGCTTAAAGCCATTTTAGAGAAAGTTACATTCAAACTCTTTAACTTCTAAGTAGTAAATGAGAGAAGTTTGGCTCAGTAAGATTAAATGGTGGAAAATGATGCAGTCAGTTGACCAACATAAGGCAATAGGATGAGGAATTAAAAGATTAAACATAGTGTTATAGAAAATTATTGGCATGAAAGTAATTTTATCACAATGCCAGTAAGAAAAAAACAAACAAAGTTATCAAAAAGAATGATTCTTAACATGTGAAAAATTGCTGTACTGTGTTACTGCAAATTATTCATGACTTTAGACTTTGTCCTTTAATTCTCAATTAGTTTTACTACTTTGATGAATTCAGTCTATTAGTGCAGTCACATTTTAGTCATTTAGTCAAACCAGGTGTTCTTTAAATGGTCATTTATTTAACTAAAGTGATACTTATTTTGTTAATGTTGATACTTGTTTTGTGAATGTTGAATTGATGGGTTACTTAGGCAGTTTCAATGTATTTTTTTAAAAAGAGATTAGGAAATAAATGATTTATCTGTATGGATTAAAAACAAAAGCTATATCTGCATTATTTATAATTTTACAAATTACTGAATGTTGATATTTGTTATATTCTTCAAAAGGGCTTATACACAATGACAAAAGCAGCCTTAAAAATTCTATGCCATAGTTGACTAAATTTTGAATGGAATTGAATTTCAGTGTCATTGTAGGCATTGCCAAAGTCAGATAACTTTCAAAATGTGAATATTTCACACATATTTGGAGAGTTTTATTTGGGAAGGTGAAAATATTTTACATATACAGGATTACATCATTTCTTGCAGGTTAAAAAAGTTGGACAATAAAATATCTTCTTCAATAATTCAATGATTAGAAAAATGTTAATCAATAGGAAGAAAGCACTAATTAAAGCAAAATGAATCACACATAGTGTATGATCTATTTAACATTATTCAATCTAATATTCGACTTGAAGATTTTGCCAATTTGGCAAATCTCAATCAATTTATAAAGACATAGAAATGTCATTTCCTGTAATTTGAGGGCAGTTCTTTCTACTTTTCTCTCTGTAAGCTATTCCCTTAACTAGTTCAAATAGAAAATTTTTCCATCACTCACGTTTGCACTGTTCAACCAATATTTTTTGATTCTCATATTGTCCTTTCTGTCCTCATATTTCAGTGACATTCAAAGTATAACAGCTGGCTGATCATGAGAGTTTTTCCTCCCATAGCCATAGGCTGCTATGCTATATTTTTCTTTATGTTCTTAATGGCTGTAGATAGCTGCTAGGCTAGCATCTGCTTGAGACAAAACTGCAACGAGAAATTCACAACCACAACATCCAGCCTCTGGGTCTTTGTAACTTACACAGTAGCTGGCACTCAGATTGTTATATACATCTGAAAAATGAATCTGTTCACCACAGAGAGTAGGAAAGAAAGCAGGAAAGGAATATGAAAAACAAATGAGAGTTTAGCAGTCTGTTCATTTTACATTACTGGACAGAAAATCTTTTTGAAACAGCAGGAATATGACACAAATATGGTTGTTTTCAGAGTTTCTAAACTCAGGTAAACATCTTCTCTTGAGAAGATGCTCAGCAACTCTATTTAATTTTAGGAGATGCTGAAAGCTCTCACTACTGATAGGTCTCTCTGGATAGCAGACTCCCACACTGATTAAAAAATAGTTTTATAAATTTGCTTTCATGTACAAATCTACACATATGAATGTTTTTTACATTTCTGTAAGAAATACGGTAAAATGTTGTAAGAACGGAGTTTATGCTTTTCTCTGGGAATTAATGATATTTTACATTATATGGATACTGTAGGACTGGATGTTATAAGAATTTATGTAAATAAACCATTTATATCTTTCTGAAGATTTCTGAAACATAGCAGTTTAATTGTTACTTTGGGGAAATATAAATAATAAGCCTGGCCATAAAGTTTTATCTTTTTGAAGACGCATCTAATTTTAATTTCTGTGGACTTGAGTATCTGTCTCCTGTTGTGAACAAAATTATATTGCCTATGTTTGCACTGATCATCATTTACTTAGGGATGAAGAGTAAAGAGCTGTAAGAAGCATCACTTAACCCTATTTGATTTGGGCAACTTCCATGTATGATATTTTAGATCATTAAAGTCAGTGGTCAGGAGTCATTCCAGAAAAACGTAAAAAATTACAATTTCATCTAGTTAACATTATGTGTAATTCGAATAGTTTTGATGTAGCAAATTGTAGTTTTAAAGATATTAAGATATTCAAATGAGACCCAGAAGATAATTTTAATATTATTTGGGTGATTAGTACATTTTTTTTCTTGTGATTGCAAGCAGAATGCTATAGACCGAATATTTGTGTTCCCCTCAAGTTCGTATGTGGAAATTCTAATTACTAGTGTTATAGTTTAGGAGGTATGGTCTTTGGGAGGTTATCAGGTCATGAGGATGGCACCCTTATGAATGGGGTTAATACCCTTATAAAAAAGATCCCAGGAATCTCTTTCTTGTCTTTTTCTACTTTATGAGGACACAAGGAGAAGACAATATTTTATGCACCAGGAAGCAGGCCCTCACCACACCCCAGACCAACTGGTGCCTTGATCTTGAACTTCTCAGCTTCCAGAACTGTAAGAAATAAATGCTTAAGTCATTCAGTATAAGGCATTTTTTTTGTTATAGCAGCCGAAACAGACTAGACAGATGGATATGTGCATATGTTCATATCTACTTTAGCATTTAGATATGTGTATCCATTATGTAATATGGGATCATATTTCTGAAGTTTCTAGACAATGTGGCTATAACACAAATATCTAGAAAATCCATGAACATTCCCAAAATAGTAAACATTAAAACTATGTATTGGAAATTAATATGATTAAGTTTATAAAATAATCTTGCAATGGAAAAAAAGCACAAAAATGATGAAAGCACAAAAATGATGAAAGCACAAAACCTTCCATCCATCATTAGGAAAAGGTTGATAAATGTGCTCCCACAAAATTAAAGAAAAATCTACAAAGAAAAATGTCTAAATACAAATGACAAAGTTTCATATTTTCACATATAAAAACACTTATTTGTCAATTTAAAAAAACAGGAGACATGCAAAGCCACTTACAATGAAGAAATGTAGTTATCTTACTAACCTACAAAAAGATGCTAAGTAAGCCTCACTGATAATTAACTCTTTGCAAATTAAAGCAACAACATTCATTTGTAATGTATTTTGGAAAAAATGAGTTTGATAAATCAAATTTGACAAGAATATCAGGTATGGAAGGTATATTTTTGTTACTTTTTGAAGGATGACTTTCGTGTATCTGTGCAATAGACTTTTGTGCATATAGTAGAAATCTATGCATATGATTTCTCATCAAGCAACCGCATGGTTAACAATTTACCTCTAATGGTATATTTGAAATCATATGTCAAGATATGCATACACATAAATATTTCTGTAACATTATCTATAATACCAAAATATTAGAAGCTGCCTAAATTTCAATACTGATGACAAGAATATTGTTAATCTTTGTATATAAAATACCATGGATTTAATAAAAAAGAATGAGGCAAATATACTGGAGTTGCCAAAAAAATACACATTTTAAAAGATGTTATCTATGTATTACTTTTCAAATTTGAATTGAATTATCGTAGCTATGTGTAGTATGATGACATTCGTCATTAATCAAATGAATGCTAGCGTCACCACAACAAATAGGACAGTCAAAGAAAACGGCAGAAACACGGTTGTCAGTCAAGGAGCACAAGACCATTTTGAAGTGGTGTCTGAAACTCGAGAACGTTGTGGAAGTGCAACAACAATGGAGGTGTGAGTATGCAACAGAACCTCCAACATGCCTAACAACTGTATGCATTCGTGATAAATTTGAGACATATGATACTGTGTGTGATGTGCACAGGGGAAGATCTGAGAAGACTTGCACAGCAAGTCCTGCAGTAGTTTGCTGAAATCAAAAGTGTCTGGATGTTGATAGCAACTACCCTGAGCACCTGTTGTAATTGCAGAAGTCAAACGTAACTTGTATTCATCTTTTGTTATTGTTATATATTAAGCATTACAATTTTAATATGATTTTTTCCTTTCTTAAAATGTATATACATTTATTGGCCCTCTTTGTAAATATGCCGATTTGGAAATATCAGCATGATGTATAGTTGGGAGGAAAAAGAACAATTTTAGAAACGTAGAAATTATGCTCCAATTTGTGAAAATAAAATAATAACCAAGATGCGCTGTGTATACTACATGCCAAGACTTATACTGAATACTCTATAAATTTCAACATCAGTACAGCCCCGTTCTTCCCATACCAAGGATTAGAAGGAAATTGTAATTTTCCCAAAGTTTTGCAAGTGGCCAAAGTCATTTACTTGCATCGAGTGCAAGTCTCAGTATTTAATTGTTAAGTTTTTTGGGGGCAATTAGTTAGGAATGTCCTTACAACTTAATAAATCATGGCTACAGAAAGAACACGAGCATAGCTTCCACAGAGAATGCCATGAAAAATGAGTTATTTCTATGTTTCTTACCATATTTTATTTAGATATTTGTAGCGGCTTCTTATTTTTAAAAAAAGCACACACATTTTTGCCTTTTTTAAAAAAAGAAATAATACTCTTTTTTTGGTATTTAGCTTTTAAAAATTAGTTTAAGAAGAAAGAATTATTTTGGGGTCTTCCAACAGTCACATAGAGCAAGGTGCCTTTGGGGTGGGAGTAGATTGGGCTGTCACTCACAGAGGAAGGCTGTGGTCCCTGGGGAAAGTGCATGGGTCCCTTAAGTTTGACACCAGAAGTCTTATTTTACTCTTCTTGAGATGATGCATTTCAGGCTGGGCACAATAGCTCATACCTATAATCCCAGTACTTTGAGAGACTGAGATGAGAAGATTGCTTGAGGCTAGGAATTGTTTTTGTTTGTTTTTTGAGTTGGAGTCTCACTCTGTCACCCAGGCTAGAGTGCAGTGGTACACTCACGGCCACTGCAGCCTTGACCTGCTGGGTTCGGACGATCCTTCCACCTCAGCCTTCTAAGTAGCTGGGACTACACATGTGTACCACCACATCTGGCTAACTTTTTTATTTTTTGTAGAGACAAGGTCTCACTATGTTGCTCAAGTCAGTCTTTTTTTTTTTTTTGAGTTGGAGTCTCACTCTGTCGCCCAGACTGGAGTGCAGGGGCCGCCCCCAGCCACCGCAGCCTCGACCTGCTGGGCTCCGGCGATCCTTCCGCCTCAGCCTTCCGAGTAGCTGGAACTACAGGAGAGTGCTACCACGCCCGGCTAATTTTTGATTTATTGTAGAGATGAGGTCTCACCAAGTTGCCCAGGCGGGTCTCGAACCCGCGGGCTCAGGCGTGGGATCCACTCACCTCAGCCTCCCAAAGGCGTGGGACTACAGGCTGAGCCACCGAGCCCGGCTGAGGCTAGGAATTTTTGAGATGATGCATTTGACGCAAGCCATCAAGGAAGGCTCAAAAGTTTCACACAAAAGCACTTCATCAGCTCAGCAACACTTGCTAACACGACTTAAACCAAAGGCGCAATTGTTTCTCTTCTTTTCTTTCTTATCTCTACTTATACATAATTCATGCAAGATTATTTATCTGTTTATCATGGCATTCTATGATCTCACTGAAGATTAGAAATGAGAAAATAAAACTCAGTTACAGATTCAGGAATACACTTTTTCTTTTAAACATAATCAAATTATTTTGTTCTTTGAAATGAGTCTCATAATTTTGCAATCTGAAACACCAGTTAAGAAAGAGGCACAGTAATGGTGAATAATAGTGGAATATAAATGTGTAGCCTTACAAATGAATTTGTAACTGAGAGTAAAGAACAACATTTTAAAAATATTCATAACTTACACTTTCACAATAACTTTAAAAATAATTTATGTAATGGGATGGCATAGGTTAGTTAGGGACAGGCCAAGCTGTGATAACAAAGATGACCCAAAGGGAAGAGCCTCAAACCCCACCTCACATGACTCATTATTCAGTCAGCCATCCTCGGTGGCAGGTGGGCGCAGCTGTTTAAGGCCAAAGGGTTGCTCTTCCTTCTGAAAACAAGGATCTCAAAATGGTTACAGCCACATACAACTGAAAAAAAAAGGAAAAAGGAAAAAGGAAGGTAAAGTGATCTTTTTTTAAAGGCAAGTGATGCAGGAATTATGCATTTCTCTCCACTGGTAAGAAATTGGGCCCATGGCCAGTTATATCTTCCAGGGAAACTGGGGAATGTGATTTTTCATCTGTGTAGCTGTGTGTGTAGTTGAAATGTTATTACCATGAAAAAAAAAGGAGAAATAGATTTTGGGGGGCAACAAACAGTCTGTCCCAAGTGCCCTTAATTATTTTACAATTCTAAAATTCACTTTACAATTGCATAAAAATTCTAAAGAGATGGTGATCCATAAAGCATAACTTGAAACTACTGTAATATGAATTAAAATGCATTTTAGCTGCAAGCTTTTAATTTAAATGTATTATGACTTGGGGTGCTGAGTAATTGAAACTAAAAAGTCAAATGTCAGTAGTTTAATTCAGGACATTTGCAGAAGAACCTATAAGACACGCCACATTACTACTCTTCAGTAAAAGAATTCTACAGTTTAAAATTCATACCATGCTTTCAAAATCTACAAATTCTGTTAGTAGTTTCTGAGTCAGTTTCTTGAATTAACTATTTAAGAATCTCTAAATAGACTTTTCTTTCCCTGAGCATCTGGAAATGTTACAATTTCCTGGTTATCATTGAGTTTACAGTAGTTTCCCATTATCTGCAGGGGATATGGTCTTAAGACCCTTAGTGGATATCTGAATCCACAGATAGTATTGAACCCTACATATACTGTTTTTTCCTATACATACATACATATGATAAAGTTTAATTTAAAAATTAGGCATAGTAAGAGATTAACAACAATAACCAATGATACAATAGAACAATTATAACAACATAGAAGCATCGTTACTCTTTTACTTTGGGGCCATTATTAAGTAAAATAAGGGTTACTTGAGCACAAACACTAAGATACCCATAGTCAAGCTGATAACTGAGCTACAAAGTGACTGATAGGCAGGGAGAGTATACGTGTGGAGACGCTGGACAGAGCAGAGCAGGATGGCTTGAAATTTCATCATCTACTCAGAGCAGCGTGCAATTTGAAACTCACAAATGGTTTATTTCTGAAATTTTCCATTTCATATTTTCAGACTATAACTGACCATGGGTTACTGAAACTGCAGAAAGCAAATCTGTGGGTGGGGGGAGACGACTGTATATACCTGGAGTTAGATCTAAGTGTCTGAAGCAGACCTCTAAAACTTTTGCTCAAAGGAATTAGCTGTTGTGTATCTAAATAGCATGCTGTGATTAGTGTAACCATAACTGTCCAGTTCCTTTCAGAAGTATCAGTATGGATAGATGGAGCTGGACATTAAAAAAAAAAGAAAGGACGTACAAATTTCAGAGTTGTTCAGTACTTTTAATATGGGCTCATGGTTCAATTTTTCTTTCCATGTGTTCTACTGTGGTCATGTTATTATAAAAGATTGAAAGATGCTTTGAGTCTGAGTTACAAAGAAAGAGACACATTCAGTAGTCTAGACAACAATTTATAGCCCTTTTAGTGGTAGAAAACACTAAACTGACATCTAGGAAGTTTAAGATAACCTGATGTTGTTCTTGAAAAAACATTTATTTAAGTCTTTCTATGTGGAAAGAGAAGACTTTTTCATTCTTTGTTGCTGCAGATGTTCTGTATATATACCTTTTATTTTTGTGATAAAAAAGTGGTGGATTTGCGAATTTCTCATCAACTTTTCTTAAGGTTAAATACATTTCGTGTAGCTTATTCTGCCATAAGGGCCAAGAACCTAACTACATTTGAAATAGAACCATATTTGACTTACATTGCAAAAAATTTTGATTAGAATTCTTCTGATAATACTTCACACATTCCATAACCATCTATATGCTAATATTTCCAACAAATTATCAGATGCTATTTCTACATAACCTTTTCCTCAACAAATGACCTGTCATGTTCATAAAGGCCTCAATTTTTGGTGGCAGTTTTAATTTTATCTAGCAAAAAATTGAAGGCTCATAAAGAAACTAATTACATAGTTTCACAGTTAATAATATGGTTTCTAGTTTTAAGACTTGTAATGTGCAAATTTATCTGGTTAAATTTTCTAAGATCCAAGTCTTTGTCTTCTTCTTTCCAAAGAATATAGAAACTCTTTTAGAAGGAAAGTAGAAAATTTTATGCCGTGGACTCTAGAAATATTGAATATTGATTTTTTTCCATTGTTCTTGTTGATTTTTGTGTAAATCTAAACTTTATCTAAATCACGTTTCTATTACACACATATTGTTTTGTTAATGTTTCCTCTTTAAAGAATTAATAGCTCTCCAAAATGTAATCAGAAGGAAGAAATATCAGCTGGAAAACTCGTTTGGACTATTTGCCAATAATGTCAATAGTACTTATTATTTGCAACTTTCCGATTTTAAACAATGTCATTTTTTTTTTCCCAGAGGCTGGGTCTCACTTTGTCTTTCAGGCTGGAGTGCGGTAGTACAATCATAGCTCACTGCAGCCTCAAACTCCTGGCTCAAATGATGCTCTTGCCTCAACCTCCTGATTAGCTGGGGCTAAAGGTATGAGCCGCCATGCCTAGCTAATTTTTATTTTTTGTAGAGACAGAGTCTTGCTATGTTGCCCAGTCTAGACTCCAGGGCTCAAGCAATCCTCCTAACTCAGCCTCCCAAAGTAGTGGGATTATAGGCGTGAGGTACCATGCTCAGCTAACAGTGTACTTTTTAAGGTATATTAATTATCTGACTACACACTGACCATTGACAGGCAAGTAGTGCAGATAAATAAAATAAAATCCATGATATAGAAAGTCATTTCATCTGTATCTATGATTTTCTTAGAAAAAAGCCCAGTTAAATTATAAGAAAATCTACTGATAAAACAAAACTGATATCTTGTAATATAATTTTGTTAAGAAATAATTATTTAAAAACCAGTATTAAAATGTAGAAGGGCTTACAAATTTTCACTTGATACTATTCATTGATGATTTGAAGAAAGAATTTAAGGTAGGAAAAGCATAAAAATAGGAAAGAAAAGACAAAAGGAGAGGAGATGAGAAGACATGGGATTAAAACATTAAAAATACACAATAGGGAAACTAAAAGAACAATCTATTAGGAAAAAGACTGTTAAGAAAAAAGTCAGGAAATTGAAACAAAGTTGAGGTTTACTAAACTCTTTAGGTGAGATATTCTGGCAAATGTTGGTGTTTTGATGTTTTTTAACCCACAGAGATCTGAATGTTTCGACGTTTATTTTCTAAGCAAATAAAGACTCCACCATTTGTATGTCCTTCTGTATCTGCACAAGAATTCCCGCATTGACAACAGAAAGGTCTAAGCACATCTTGTCAAGTTGTTATTTTCCTCTTCAAATCTAATCTGAAAATATGCTTTTCTTCCTTCCATTTCCTTAATTGCTTTCTCTTGTAATTGGTTTGGTGAATGAATGAATCGAATGTATTCATTGTGTAGTGGCACTGCACTACTTTACATAATTTATAAGATTATTCCCTATATTATTTAATTATTTTTCTCATTTTGTTTTATAAGGCTTTGGGGGCAAAGCTTATAAAAGACATTCAAAAAAGCTCACAGATAATATTCTTTAATGTCAAAGTACTGTTTCCATTAGGTTTAATGGTCCTTCAGAGAAATTGGCCTTTGAATATACAAAACTATTTTATCATTTTGATTGAAATAGTTTTAATTTGGGTGTTCTGTTGGCTGCAGTGTACTGAATGCTTGCATGGATGAACTGCAGACGCTCTGTGGGTCTATCATAAAAATTGTGTTACATTACCTATTCTCATTATTACTGGTTGACTTTCACATTTTAGACACCAGCAAGGATAGTATTACTCAATGACACTAGTACTTTGATTCGGAAATCAAATTTTTAGTCTTTGAAAATTTCAGAAACAAAATCCTACTCCTTTTCAGCATAGGGAGTTTTAAATCCAGACTGAAATTTCATACCATTTAAAATGTTATAATATTGCAAATGTTGAATATGAACTCACGTTTGAATGTAATAAATGAAACATTTGTACCAGTGATAAAAGCAACCAAAATTTGACCTCTGGATTATGTAGGAGACAAGAAAAATATTTTCTTCTGTGTGTATGAATGATTACATTGTTTAGAAGAAGGATAGAAAGGCAGGTTACAAACCTGATTTAAAAAAAAATTACTTATTTATTATAAAGATGTGGCGTACAATTCAGGGTTAGGTATACAAACAATGATCATGCAGGTACCCTTGTTGATGAGGTACACTCCTCCCTCCCCTAGCAGTTTCCCTCAACTGCCAATCCTACCTTCCCCTTCCTGACAGTTTTCCACTACTGTCAATCACTTTCTTATAGCATTGTAATTATTCAGGTTCGCCTTATGAGTGAGTACATATGGAACTCAGTTCTTTGTTTCTGTGATAAATCACTGAGTATGATTGACTCCAAGTCCATCCAATTTGCTGCAAAGTCCATATATTCGTCCTTCTTTATGGCTGCATAATATTTCATTGTGTATATGTACCACATTTTTTTTATCCAGTCCAACTTCAATGGGCAACATGGTTGGTTCCATGTTTTTGCTATTGTGAATAGAGCTGCAACAAACATACATGTGCAGGTATCTTCTTTGTAGAATACTTTGCGTTCCTCCGGATATATTCCCAATAGGGGAATTGTTGGGTCATATGAAAGGTCAGTTTCTAGTTCTTTCAGAAATCTACAGACTGTTTTCCAGAGAGATTGTACATGTTTGCATTCCCACCAGCAGTGTAGAAGAGTTTCCCTTTCTCTGCATCCTCGCCAGCATCTGTAGTTGTTTGTTAATTAATGATGGCCATTATTATTGGGGTTAGGCAGTATCTCAATGTGGTTTTGATTTGCATTTGTCTGATGATGAGTGAGGCTGAGCACCTTTTCATGTGTCTGTTGGCTGCCCGTATATTTTCTTTTGAGAAGTGTCTATTCATGTCTTTTGCTCACTTTTTAAAGGGGCTGTTGGTTTTTTCCCTTCAGTGCATTTGAGGTCCTTTAGATCCTAGATGTTAGGCTTTTGTCAGATACACAGTCAAGAAATATTTTTTCCCATTCTGTGGGCGTGTCTCCCTGCTCTCTTGATGGTTTCTTTTGCTTTGCAAAAGCTCCTTAATTTGATGAGGTCCCACTTGTCTATATTATTTCTTAAGGTATTGGCCTTTAGGGTTCTGAACAGGAAATGGTTCCCAGTTTCAATTTCCATAAGGGTGTCTTCTGCGTTTTCTAAGGTTCTTATAGTTTGAGGTTTTATGTTTAGGTTTTTGATCCATTTAGAGTTAATTTTTGTGTATGGTGATAGGTAGGGGTCCTGTTTCAGTCTTCTGTGTATGGTCAGCCAGTTTTCCCAGCACCATTTACTGAACACCATTTACCATTTCCTCTCCCCAGTAGTTTTTTTTTGTTTGTTTTTGTTTTTGAGATGAAGTCTCACTCTGTCGCCCAGACTGGAGTGCAGTGGCCGCTCCCAGCCACCGCAGCCTCGACCTGCTGGGCTCTGGGGATCCTTTCACCTCAGCCTTCTAAGTAGCCGGAATTACAGGCGTGCGCTACCACGCCTGGCTGATTTTTTTGATTTATTGTAGAGATGAGGTCTCGCTGCCCAGGGGGGTCTCAAACCCGCGGGCTCAGGCAATCCACTCACCTCAGCCTTCCAAAGGCGCAGGATTACAGGCTGAGCCATGAGCCGGCTCCCCAGTAGTTTTTTTTGGAGGGTTCTCAAGATGAGTTGGTTGAAGAATTAAGGCTTTGCTTCCGGAATCTCTATGCTGTTCCATTGGTCTATGTGCCTGACAAACCTGATTTTGAAGAGACAATTTCTTTGAGAATTGTTTCCCTCATAAAAAACAAATTGCCATGTTAATGACTACTATCCTATGTCTGGTTCTAGGTGTTGACCCAAGTGTCCATCTCTTCTCCCTCTCAAGACTCCATGAAGAGGGTAATGAACAATAGGAAATGTAACAATCATTTTTTTTCTTTTTAGAAACAGGGTCTTACTCTGGTGACCCGGGCTGGAGTACAGTGGCATAATCACAGCTCATTGTAATCTTAGATTTCTAGCCTCAAGCAATCTCCTGCTATGGCCTCTCAAAGTGCTGTGATTGCAGGCATGAGCCACTGTGCCTTGCCAAAAGTTTTGAAAATTTTTTGGTACAAATTCAAAAGATACTCAGTGAACAAAAATCCTTTCTCTTAAAAACTTACATTTTGGCAGAGAGTTATAGACAATAAACTCAACTAATTTGTACATTAATCATGGATTAAATTGTATCATGGAGCAGGTAAGAGAGGTGAGGATGAGAGACTGGTCAAGCCTCATTGAGAAGGTGACATTTGAGAAGAGACAGATGAAAAATGGCAGAAAATGAGCTTGTAAATACCTGGAGGAAGAGTATTTTATGCAGAGAAAATAGCCAGTGCCAAGATCCTGAGGCAGAAGTATGCTTAGTGTGTTGAAAAACCCGAGAAGACCATTGTAGAATGAGCATGAGAAAAAGACATAGGAGATGAGATCAGATGATGGGAACTCTGGGTTTTGTTTTGGGTAATAAATGACATGTGACTTATTTTTAAAAAGTTCTCTTTGGATGCTGCTTTGAGGATAGTCTGAATGGGAATACGAATTGAGAGAGTAAGAGCATTTAGGAAGCGTTTGCAGTAATCCAGATGAGAGATGGTGGTTTCATGGATGAAGATCGTTGGTTAGAAGATAGATGAAGGGGTTGGTTTCTGGATATATTATAAAGGTAGAGCCAATAGTATTTGCTGATGGACAAGACAAGGGGTGGGAGACTCAGTGGAGTCAAGGATGACTCTATGACTTTTGGCCTGAGCAACTGACAGGATGGAGTTGCCATTGCTGAGATGCGAAAGACCATGGGAAGACAGGTCCAGGGTCACCAAGGGTTTCATTTTGGATCGGATAAGTTAGAAATGTCTGCTACTCATCTAATTGGCAACATCAAGAAGGACATTGAAAGAGACTGGAATTCAGAAAAGAGGTTTATTCTTGGGACAAAAATCGGAAGTCATCAACTTCCAGATGTATTTAAAGCCAAATGAAGAATGAAATGACCAAGAGAATGAGTTTAAATAGAGAGGAAACTTGGTTTAAGGACTCAGCTCCTGGACACTCCAGTGCTAAGTTATGAGACATTTCTTGGGTAAAAAAAGATCCATGGAGGAGTGTTGGCCAGTGAGACAGAGTTTAGAAAGATGTAGCCTGGAACATAAGTGACTTTTCCAGCAGGACCCTGGAGAGATTCCTGGTTTAGACTTAGTTAGAAGAAGGAGGCGGGCATGAGGAGGCCTAATCACTACCTCCTGGGATTGCGGTTGAGTTTTGTAAGTCTATATTTTAAATGAGTCCAATTATGCGTCCTTAGTGTTTGTTAAATAGATACGTATATTAACTGGTCATCAGTTCTCCTGTCCCCTTCAATTCTCTCCTCAGAACTTTCATAGAAAATTGCTTAAAGTCAGCCTTTCATCCTCAGTGAAATATCAGAGCAATCTCCCTCTCTCTCTCTCTCTGATGAGGGATGTGAGACAAAAAGTGGCATCAAGGATGACACCAAGACCTTTGCCTGAGCAACCAACAGGATGGAGTTGTCAAAGATATATACTTAATATGGAGGGAATCTTATTTTCTTAGTAATACAGTTTTTGCAGCTAAGAGACTTTTTAAGAAAATGTTTTGGTAAGTCACTTGCACAGGGAGTCAAAGCTTGAAGGGGCTGAAATGATGGAACACAGACGGTCACTGTTTGCCGTTTGGGTAACTAGTCAACTATTATTTTGCAGTATGGGGTAAGCAAGTTAAGGGAAGTGTTGAACTATTCAACACAATTGTGCATGTTTCTGGGAAGTTTTGTATAGGAAGAAGAAAAAAGAAATTAAATGGCAAGGTTGAAGGAATAATTATAGAAGGAAAGATTAAAAAATAAAACTATCTAACAGAAAATTTTGTTAAGTTTCTGCTGTGTGATGTATGATAAAATATGTTTTTCCTCCAGTCACCAAACAAAAAAGTAAAATTACTATTTAAAAATTTTTAAAAATAAAATTACTATTTTTTTTTTTTTTGAATTGGAGTCTCACTCTGTCGCCCAGACTGGAGTGCAGTGGCCGCTCCCGGCCACCGCAGCCTCGACCTGCTGGGCTCCGGCAATCCTTCTGCCTCAGCCTTCCGAGTAGCCAAATGACAGGCGCGCGCTACCATGCCCGGCTAATTTTTTGATTTTATTGTAGAGATGAGGTCTTGCCTGCCCAGGTGGGTCTCGAACCCGCGGGCTCGGGCAACCCACTCACCTCAGCCTCCCAAATTACTATTTTTAAAAACATGTTGTTAAATTGAGCATGTGAGCACAGAGGCAGGAAGAACCAACATTGGGCACTGCTAAGGGAGGACGGAGAGAGTAAGGGGGCATAAAGGGCACACAACCACCCATTGGGTGCCACGTCCACTACTGGGGGAAAGAAGGCTTGCTAGAAGCTCAAATCCCAAATGCAAGCAATTTGCTTATGTAGCAAATCCTCCCATGTATTCCACAACTCTGAAAACAAACAAAAATGTGTTGCTGAATGAGATGTTGCAGTAAATAGGGCAAATAACTTTTTATTCCACAGAGGATTTGAGGTGATATCAGAGGTGGTAGATGTTAGGCCTGAATATTTTTCATACCCTTCTAGATCATACAGATTTTCCTGTCTCTTGACCCTCGTGTTTTAGCATTCCTCTAGAGATTTTCTGCAAAAACCAATATGAGAATGTTAATAAATGCAATTTAAAAATATATGGAGTTGAAGACAATTAAATCGCTTCTTTTTTTTCTGTAAGGATTCTCAATATTTACCATATTATTTGGTAATATAAGTCTTGGAGGAAGAGAAAAATAGTATGTACTATTCAAAAAATATTTCAAATATTTCATAAAATTCATGTTCTCTGGCACACATTTAAACAAGCCAGTCAATAGAAATTTATCTTTTTTTAATTCTTATATATTGGTTTTTTTATTTTGTATTTTTTAGACAAAGTCTTGCCAGATTGCCCAGGATGGGATGCAGTGGCAGAACCTTGGCTTACTACTGCCTCAACCTCCTGGGCTCAAGCAATCCTCCCACTTCAGCTTCCTGAGTAGCTGGGACTACAGGTGCATGCCACCATACCTGGATAGTTTATTTATTTATTTTTACTTTTAGAGATGGAGTCTGTGTTGCCCAGGCCGATCTCAGACTCCTGGCCTCAACGAATCCTCCTACCTCAGCATCCCAAAGTGCTGGAATTATTGGCATAAGCCCCTGCCGCTGGCCAGATTTACCTTTTGCTGGCTGCAAAATCTTTACCAAATGCAATAACCTGGATCCAAAAATAGATTATTGTGAGATTAACTAAATGATTAATTTTGAGATTAATAAAATGAATGAGCCTGATGACCTCAAGTTCTGTCTGGGAGACCTTGAGTTAAGTTGGACCTGAGACTAGTGCAATCTTTGCTATATTTTGGTGTTATCTGGCAGCAATTATTTGACTTAGTTGAAATGTCAGTGGAAGAGATCTCGAGTTCTGTTATGGACTGGAACTTCCAGAACCAACCATAATAGGGATTCCAGGAAAAGAGAAATTATTTTTGTCCTTTTCACGTCTCCTTTCTATATTCTGAGATATGCCACCTATCATTTCTCTGGGTTTATCTTTCCCTTTCTGTATCCCTTTCCTTACAGAAGATTAAAACTTGAGTCTGCTCCCATTTGAGAAGAGATACTGATGGATGAGGGATGCCAATAACAATTGAGGCATACCTTAATTCTAGTTATGATAGCATTTGCCAATATAAGTTCTTGGAATTCAGAAAATATGTGTAATACTTGACTCATCAAGGAAAAACTGTTTTATGATGGTGCAGAATGAATAAAAGTTGCTCCAAGGGTTAACAATATAGTAGGAGTGACTAAAAATAGTTAATTCCAATTTCTTTTTTTATTTATTTTTAATTTTTAAAAATTCATTTTATTTTTATTTTAAAGATGTGGGGTACAATTCAGGATTAGGTATACCAGTGTTCAATGTACAGGTAAATTTGGGTCTCCTTTTGGTCCCCATTTCACCTGATTTGAGATCAGGTACCCTTATTGATGTTATGTGCCATCTCCCTCCCTTCCCTGGCAGTATTCCATCACTACCAATCTCTTTCTTATAGTATTATGGTAAGCGTTCAGGGTCTGCTTTTGAATGAGAACATGTGGTACTCAGTTCTTTGTTTCTGTGACAAATCATTGAATATTATAGAATCTAAGTTCATTCAAGTTGCTGTGAAGTCCATCATTTTCTTCTTTATGGCTGTGCAATATTCCATTGTGCATATGTACCACACTTTAAAAAAATCCAGTCCAGTTTTGATGGGAAGCACAATTGGTTCTATGTTTTTGCTATTTTAAATAATGCTGCAATAATCTTGTGTATGCAGATATTCCTTTTGTAGAGTGATTTAAAGTCCTCCAAGTATATTACCAGAAGGAGAATTTCTGGGCTGTATGGAAGGTCAATTTCTAGTACTTCTAGGCATCACCATACTGTTTTCCATAGTGGTTGAACTAGTTTGCATTCCCACCAACAGCGCAGAAGCATGCCCTTTCCCCACATCCTCACCAGCTTCTGCTGTTTTTTGTTTAATGGTGGCTATTCTTACCGGAGTCAGATAGTATCTTAATGTGGTTCTGATTTGCATTTCTCTGATTAGTGAGGCTGAGCATTTTTTCATGTGTCTGTTGGCTGCTCACATGCCTTCTTTTGTGAAGTGTCTGTTATTGTTTTTTGTTCACTTTTTAATGGAGCTGTTTGTTTTTTTCTTTTGGCATGTTTGAATATCTTGTAGATCCTGGTTGTTAGGTGTTTGTCAGATATGCAGCTGGCAAATTTTTTTTTCCATTCTATGGGCTGTATTCCCACTCTCTTGATGGTTTCTCTTGTTTGCAGAAGCTTTCCAGTTTGATGAGGTTCCACTTGTCAATCTTATCTCGTACAGCATTGCTTTTTGGAGTTTTGATCAGGAATTGGTTGCCGAATCTGATTTCCTTAAGGGCGTTTCCTGCATTTTCTAAGATTCATAAGGTTTGAGATTTTATGTTTAGGTCTTTGATCCATATGGAGTTGATTTTGTGTATGATGATAGGTAGGGGTCCTCCAATTTCTAATTATCTAATAATAGAGCTGGATAAACATTATTGCATTAGAGCGAACACTCAGGATTGGCTACATAATTTGTGGGACACATTATAAAGTGAAAATGCAGGATCCTTTGCTACAAAATAATTAGAAATTTTAAGACAGCAATAACAGATAATTGAACCAAGTACAGGGTTGTTCTACATGCAGGGCCCTGTTTAAGTGCACAGGTTTCAAGCCCAAGAGTCCAGCCATGCTAATATGTATTGAATTTACAGTGCACTAGGAATGACTAACTGCTTTGCATATACTAATTTACTTAGTTGCTACATGGACATTGTTAGCTAGGTACTACTGCTATCCTCATTTTACATATGAAAAAACTAAGGTATAAGGAAGTTAAACAACTTGGCCAGTTTTCCATTAGCCACTGAATAATACAATCTTGAATCACTAGATAATGTGACTTCTCTATGTCTTCTAACATTTAACTGTATAAAAAACTCACCTATCCACACAGACGGATATACCACCCCCACCTATACATGACATTTTTTTCCTGTATTGATCCTAAATGACTAATGGATGAACAATTTCTGTCTACTTCTTTAACTCCTGTTTGTGGTAAAACTCTTTATGTCAACTTGTTGGTTTAATAAGCAGAGGGAAGCATTAGATATAAGCCTTGCATATGTCAATGTCTCCCTCTCCAGCCCAAAATCAGCTAAAAGAGTCACCAGAAGATGTAAGTTAGGTGTTCTGTAGAAGTAAAATCCGCCTACCCTGTGAGAGGTTATAAAAAAACCGGAGGTGGACACTGATATCTTGGATTTTCTAATATGCCAGGAATCCCCGGTACTCAGCAAGTTCTGTAAGAGTCTCCCAAATAGATATAAGATGGTTCTATTCCTTTTTTTTTTTTTGAATAAGAGCCTCCCTCTGTCGCCCAGGCTGGAGTGCACAGGTATACCCACGGCCACCCCATTGTCGACCTGCTGGGCTCCTGTGATCCTTCCACCTTGGTCTTCCAAGTAGTTGGAAGTACAGGTGTGCACTACCACTCCTGGCTAATTTTTTGATTTTTTGTAGAAAAGAGGTCTCACCATGTTGCCCAGGCTGGTCTTGAACCCCTGAACGCAGGCAATTCTCTGGCCTCAACCCCCCAAAGTGCTAGGATTACAGACTTCAGCCATTGTGTTGGGCCAGTTTTGTGTTTCTTCTAGGTGAGTGTGAACCTAGCATTTGGTTTTGAAGAGGACACAAGATCAATAGACTGACAATACACTTGTTTAAAAATAGAAGCTACTTGGAAGGCTGAGGTGGAAGGATCACCGGAGCCCAGCAGGTCGAGGCTGCGGTGGCTGGGAGTGGCCACTGCACTCCAGTCTGGGTGACAGAGTGAGACTCCAACTCAAAAAAAAATTAAAATAAATAAAATAAAATAAATAAATAAAAAGATGGTTTTGATTAATTTCATTTTTGCTTTGACCAGAGAGTTTGGTCTAATTTAATTTTAAGTCATGGTTATAAAATAGTGAAATTGATTCCACAAAAAGAAAGTCAGTCTTATGATTCATAATACAACAATCTATTTCATAGATAGAATGAGAATTTGAAGTGTGACCATAGCATTCTTATCTACCCCCGAATATAAAATTTTTACTTATTTTATTACTGTTAATAAAAGTAAGTCTAAATTACTTGCAAATATTTCTAATTTTTTGTTTATTGTAATTATGAGAAAGCTTTAAAAATACAGGAAAGAAAAATATAACCACTACTTAGACGTTCTTTAGTGGGGCAATTCGTTATTGCTTTCAATGATTTCAGGGAGGAACCATAAGCAGTTTGCTTTTGAATGCATTCTTTTTTTTTTTTTTTTTTGAGTTGGAGTCTCATTCTGTCACCCAGGCTGGAGTGCAGTGGCACCCTCATGGCCACCGTAGCCTCGACCTGCTTGTTTCAGGCATTCCTTCCTCCTCAGCCTTCCAGTAAGTGGAACCACAGGTGTGGGCCTTTATGCCCAGCTATTTTTTTTGATTTATTGTGGAGATAAGGCCTCACCTAGTTGCCCAAGCTGGTCTCGAACCCTTGGACTCAGGCAATCCTCTATCCTCCACATCCCAGAGTGCTGAGATGATAGGCGTGAGCCACTGTACCCGGCCTGAATGAATAGTCTTATTTATTTTCCTTGATGGTAAGAATTAATGGATACTTTCATTAATTTTATTTGTAGTCCAGAGAATGCATAATGAAGCTAAAAATATATATCATTGGAGCAGTATAATTTCCTTGGGGAAGGGTATATCTGTCAGATCAGAGTTTTCTTATCAGGTATTCAATTCTTGGTACAATGACATTGTTTTCTTCAAAGAAACAAAGATGAAAACATTCATTTAAAAGTCATATCATCATTTTTCTAGAAAGTCCTTATAAACACTAGAAACAAAAGTCAGTATTTCTCAGAGGTTTCAGTTCTGTTCTTCTCAGTATTTTATACAAGAGCCAGTGAGCACCATAGGTAACAACTATGATGAAAAACCAAAGTGAATAAAAGTCTTTGAAATTTTGCCATCAGTCTGAAGTAGTCTTTTAAGGAGTAGTCTATATTTATTATGTGATAAGGCAATGAAAAAAAGAGAGACATTTTGCAAAGGTGATTGATTTTTGAGAGTACCATTGGCTGAAATACCAGATCATTTTGGAGAACTGTGATGCTGTAGAGCATTAGTAAAAAGACAGGTTATAAAAAAAATCTGAAAGCAAACATCACACTTACAACATTCAAAGTAGACATAAACTGTCTACAGGACAGGACAGTAATTATATTTCTTTTATTGGCTACAATAAACACTGTCAGCTTTCTGTAATGAACTCAATAGTACCTGGAGGCTTTTTAATCTTCAAACTTCTACAGTCATGAGTCAGTGCTGAAATTATAGATCTCATGTGTTTTATGATTGAAGAGAGCTCCGGACACATATGACTGGGAATCGCTAACGTCTCATTGAATTCTCTTGCTAGTGAGTTTTCAGCATAATTTAAATTCCCTTATTAACAGAAGACAATAGACTAAAGCAAAATTCTAAATGACAAATCTGCAGTAAAAATACGAGGAAAAACACGACAAATTCACTTGAACAGTCTGAATTATTAACTCCATATTAACCACTTAAGAGCACCAAGGAAGTAAATTATAATTTATGTTAAACTCACGGGGATTCATCTCACACACTTTGTGAAGCTGTACTTTGCAGAAATATGCTGTTCATGAATATTTTATATTCAGAAGCCAACATTTTCATATTATATTACAGCATAGTTCATCAGGCAATAAAATGGAAAACATGGCATTTATTTAAGAAAGGAGAAGATTTTTCTTTTCAGCTAAAATTATTCAACTTCTAGTCTATCCAGGAGTTTGGAATGGAAAGATGTTTACTTGTTATAGGTACCCAAGTATTTTTTTTTTAACTCTAAACCTTGGAAATTATAAAAAGAAAAGATAGAATTTACTGTAATCAATGGAATGACAATATTTGTTGAGAATGTTTGTTTCCAGATCCTCCCAGGGAGAATGTATTAGGAGGGAGAAGGTCAAGAATGGGGAAGTACAATGTTGCTTGATAAAAATTCAAACAACAGAGGACTTCTGGCAAGATGGCGATGGGGCAGCTCGGTCTGTGAGACTCTCCACTGAGGAGATCACAAACAGACTCTGGTTCTCTCCCTGGAGGCTGCAGATCCCATCGTTGGCAGCCTGCTCTTCCCTCAGAACTCGGCTGTAGACCTCTCTGAGGCATCACTGTGGTCCGGGCAGCTACTGTGGCTGCTGCTGCTGCTGCTGCCGCCATGGCCAGCAGCCATTCCACATTGCACCTCCAGTGCCTGAGGTGAGCCACTGCCTCCAAGGAAGCCATTACACATTGCTCCACCTGTGCCTGAGGCCAGCCGCTGTTGCTGCTGCTGTTGCCACCACTGAAATAGACATTCCACTTCAGACCATCAGTACCTGAGGTGAGCCAAAGCCACCACTGCAAGGCAGCCATTACGCATTGCATGGCCCGTGTCTGAGGAGATCCACGACTTCAGACCTTGAAGCCCCTGCGAGCAAGATCTGCTGAGGTCTACTACCACTGGGCGTCTTACCAGGCCGTGGATTTCCTCCTGTGTGCCTCCAGGCAACATCTCCCTCCCCTTAGGGGCGGGTGAGCAGCTGTGATAAAGACCATCTGGAGCAAGGGATAACACCACCTGTGGACGATTCAAGGTAACAACACCAAAAGGGGAAAAATGGAAGCCTGACAGACACAGGTCATATCTGAGTAGTGAATGGGGCAGTGGGGAACTGAGTGATGATCTGAACTGCCCTTCACAGCAGGCCAGGGGCAACTGATCCTAACCTTGGACAAACTTACCAGCCTGAAAAGACAGCTAGAAATCAGAGCTGAAAGGACACTCGACTTAAACGAAAAGTCTCAGCGTGTGCTTGATTGGTTCTGTTAGTCTACTGACTTGATTCTATTCCTTCTGTTTTGTCCCCCCCACTTTTTTCCTCCTTCTTTTCCCTCCTTTTATTTTCTTCTCTCTGTAAACCATATCTTTGTATAGAGGAATAGCACACCAAAAAGGAGGTTGGTAAACTTGTATGTTAGCAACATTGTATGTTTTAGTTTTTTTTGTATGGTAGTTGGTTAGTTTGTAGCTGTGTTCTATTGTTTTTATAGGTTTCAATTTTTGTCTCTTTCTCCATTTGTTGGTACACTCCTCTGTTTTCACCCTTACTCTTCTCTCTCCAACCCCTCCCCACTGCCTGCTCCATTCTCTTCCCTCTGTTAACTGCATTTTATTTTCAGGGAGTAAACCTACAACCTCATGGCATGGACAGATTCCAAGGCAGTGGGAAGTTGGTTTCAGATAATTCATATACCTGTTGGTGGATACCAGGACCTGCAGATAGATTTTGAATCACAGCATCCCCCTTAAGTAAATCTCAAAACTTCAAAAAGGACCACCCCCAACCTACAGTGCAACTCCAGAATTGAACAAAGTAAGAGGACATACATAGACAAGAGTAGGAGATTGAACAAACAGAAGTAGAAGCAACCCCTCCATACCTGAATAACAGAATTAAAGAAAATGGTGATGTGGAGGGAAGGAAAAAGTAGGGAGGGGGAAAAACTGCACAAATAAAGAAAGACCAAAAGAAGAATGTAGGTCTCACACAGACCCCTGGAGGATCAGACACTGGGAAAACAGACTCCGGAACACAAACAATGAAGAGCCCCCAGAATGACTGGTCACATGCAACAAACCCAGACATCAAGACATTAATAGAAAGAATTTAAAAAATTGAGGAGAGACAAGAGGAAAACAGGAAGGAACTGATGTCAGAAATAATAACAGTAAAGAATACTGTGATGGAAATAAATAACAAACTAATAAGCATGGAAAGCAGAATTACCGAAGCAGAAGAAAGAATCTCAGAGCTTGAAGACCAAAACACAGAACTAACCGAAACTGTCAAAAGCATAGAAAAGAAGCTCAAAAAGACAGAACAAAACCTTCAAGAGATGAATGACCACTTCAAGAGACCGAACTTAAGAGTAATTGGCCTTCCTGAGGCAGAGAGAGAAACAGAGGCCACACTGGAGCAAACATTTCATGAAATCATTTAAGAAAACTTCCCTCATCTCATCAAGGATGAAAAAATTCAAACACAAGAGATTCAGAGAACCCCTGCAAGACAACAAATGAGATGACCAACTCCCAGACATATAATAATTCACCTAAACAAAGTAGGTATAAAAGAAAAAATCCTAAAGGCAACAAGAGAAAAATGTAGACTACTTACCAGGGAAGACCAATTAGAATAGCAGCAGATTTATCTACAGAAACCCTCTAGGCGAGAAGAGCTTGGAGCCCTATCTTCAAAGTTCTAAAAGATAAACAATTTCAGCTGAGAATAACCTACCCAGCCAAGCTAAGCTTCATCAGTGAGGGAGAATTGAAATCTTGTCCAGATATCCAATCCCTAAGAACCTATGCTGCCACCTGACCACCGTACAAGAAACACTTAAGAAAGTATTGAACACGGAAGAAAAGGAAAAAAGAACAACAACGTTCCTCACAAGAGTACAGGCAAAAAATTAAAAACACACATGATCCAACTCTAAAACCAAAAGAAAGACAACACACAAGCAGGAAGAACAACAACTCTGTAAGAACATTAGATAGGGATCAACTCTCACATCTCAATGATTAGTTTGAATGTGAATGGACTAAATGCGCCACTGAAAAGACATAGAATGGCAAAATGGATAAAACATCACCAGGCCACAATCTATTGCCTTCAAGAGACTCACCTCACCAGAAAGGACACTCACAGACTCAAAGTAAGAGCATGAGAAACAAATTTTCAGGTGAATGGAACACAAAAGAAAGGAGGAGTTGCGATCTTAATCTCAGACAAAATACCTGTTAAGATATCAAAAATTTAAAAAGATACAGAAGGCCACTACATAATGATAAAAGGTTCAATCCATCA